>NW_005434591.1:268344-317404 GCF_000315625.1 Guillardia theta CCMP2712 | reverse complement strand
GAGAGGAGAGGAGGAGGAAGGAAGGAGGAGGAGGAGGAGGAGGGAGGGAGGGGGAGGGGGGGTTAAGGAAGAAGGAGGAAGGAGGGAGGAGAGAGAGGGGTGGGGGGTAGGAAGTCTCTGGTAGTTCACCATCTTTCTCGTGGGGGAGGACCCAGCAGTTGGTCTGCCCGTACCTGCGATGAAATTTCAGCCTGAAGAAGAGAAGAGAGTGGAGGAAGAGGAAGAGAAGGGAGTGGAGGAAGAGGAAGAGAAGGAAGGAAGGAGAGAAGGAGGGGTTTACATGGTTTCGGGACGGAGAGTAGCGGCGAGGAGAACAACTTTCTTGCCCTCGAGCTGCGTGCGAGTAAGCGGAAGAGGAGAGGGAGGCAGGAGGACGAGGAGGAGAGAGGAACAAGAGCAGGAGGAGGAGCAGGATGGTAACGAGGAAGTGGAATCAACTTGCTGCAGCGCCGGGGGCAAGGTAAGAATCTCCATCTTGATGAGGACGTACTCCTGCGGTCCAACTCCTTCGCCTACAAGACAGCAGGGGTGACGAGGGAGAGGAGGAGGAAGGAGGGGTACAGAAAGGCAGCGGGGAAGAATGGAGGAGGTGGTGGAACAAGAAAGGAAAGAGGAGAATGAGGAAAAGCAGAGGGGATAGCAAAGGGAGAAGTTCAGGGAGCAAATGAAAAGGAAGACAGTGACACGGACGAGGAGGAGCAGGAGCAGGAGGAAGAGGGAGGAGGAAGAGGAGAGGGAGGAGGAGAGGAGGAGGAGGAGGAGGAGGAGGAGGAGGAGGAGCATACCAGTAGCTCTGTCATGATCTGCACAGATCTGGTTGTCGATAGGGGAGAAGATGGAGTAACGCTTGCCGAAAGAAACCTTCTCGAGCTTGCTGGGGGAGTGTGAGAGCAGCACGGGAGGGAGGGAGAGGAGGAGACGAGCGAGAGAGGGAGAGAGAGGGAGGGAGATAAACGAAGTGGAAGTAGGAAGACGGAGAGGGAGGAGGAGAGGAAGGGGAAGGAGGGAGCGGGAGGAGGAGCGGGAGAAGTTTGAAGTCACCGGAGCTTGTGGAACTGCCACTGAATGAAAGAATCGTAGTAGGGGTTGACGTTGGTGGTAATGAACGACCTCCTCCAATCCACCTAAACCCTCGAAATGATTTCCTTTCCCCTTCAAATCTGTCCTTCCCTTCCCCCTCGCCTCTCCTCCCCCTCTCCTCTCCTCTCCTTCCCTCCTCCTCCCTCTCTCCACTTCTTTCCTTTCCTCCCTTCTCCTTCCTGTTCTTGTCTCTGCTCCTCTCCGTCTCTGCCGCTCCCCTCGCTCCCTTTCATTCCGCCTCCCACTCCTCTTGTCCCACCTTCACGCCCATCTCAATCAAGTCCTGCTTGGCGATGGGAGGGAAGTACTGCAAAGGCCCGTCGTGAACATGAAGGGAACAAGCAAAGGAGGAGAGAGAAGGAACGAAGAGAAGGAAGGGGAAGGAAGAGATGAGTAGGAGGGGACGATGGAGAAAAGGACAGGAGAGGAAGAGGAGGAGGAGGACTCACTTGAAGCCAGTAGACAGGATCGACGAAGCGAGGGATAGTTTCTCTAGGAATGTCCATCGACTCCAACACCTGCCATCTGAACCAAACGTGTCAAAGTCTCTCAGATCCTGCTCCTGCTCCTCCTCCTCCTGCTGCTCATGCTACCCGTTCCCCTTCCTCCTCACTCCTCCGTTTCTTTTCTCTTCTCTTCCCTCCATCCTTCCCTCCTTCCGCTTCTCCCACCCCGCCGACTTACTGGTTTCCCTTGCCCTTCTTCGCAGCTGCCTTGCTCTTCTTGCCCTTGAACTTGGTCGGGTCCATTTCTGCTTCCTCCTCCTGCACATCAACTTCAACACTACTTCATCCCCCAGGTCAGCAGCACACCTCCTTTGAAGCCTCAGCATCCGCCTCCTTCTCCTCCTCCTGACTGACTGTCAGCACCGTCACCACCACATCCTCCTCCTCTCACCCCTCCGTAGATCTCCTGGTACATGCCGATGATGTCACGTCCTGCACCCTGCGCTCAGCCTAATCCCTCAGTCGCCTCCTCCCTCTCACTCAAGTTGTCTGCTGCCGCCTGGATCGGCATGCCCGTGCAATGGAAGCCAAACGGCCAGAGCGTCTTCTTGCCCTTGAGCCTCTCGTACCCTGCGCGGTCGTCACGGGGAAGAGAGGAGGGAGGAGGGAGAGCAGGAGGATAGGGATGGGAGCGCACAGCAGTCAACAAGGGCGGGCTACAAAAAGAGCAGAGTAGAGGAGAGAAGGGGAGAACGAGGAGGAGGAGGAGGAGGAGGAGGAGGAGGAGGAGGAGGAGGATAGAGGGCTAGCAGCAGGAGGAGGAGGAGATTTCCCACCCATGGAGAACTCTGTCTTGGAGAGCGAGAAGGTGTGGCCCAAGTGAAGGAGGCCGTTCATGTAGGGGTAGGGGAAGGTAACGAAGTGCTTCTCCTGCTCCTCCCTCAGTCACCGTCACCCGCATGAGGAGGTGACTCACTGGAGCTGCCGAGCCAGGAGCAGGAGCGTCCATCTCGAACGCCTTCTCCTCCTCCCATCGCTTCTGGGCCTGTGAAACTGGGGATGAGGGGAGGCGGAGCTCTTCCATGCAGACTGACCTGCTTCTGGATCTCGATGAGCTTGTCCCTGCGCGCGAAAGACTGCAGGATGAGAGTAAGAGGAGGGAGAGGGCGCGGAAGCTGCAGCAAGAGGAGGATACGGAGCAACAAACGTCCACGTCATCGTATGGAGCAGGAGCACTTTGTGACAACCACAATGGTGTGAGAGCTACCACAAGGGCCAGAAGGACATATGACTAGGAGAGGAAGGAGGAGCATCTTCCCCAGCATACAAACCAAGCTACAGAGTGCAGAGAAAACAATCTAGCAGTATAGCCCTCAAGTGAAGACGAGCAAGAGGCGGAGGACGAGGACGCTGAAGAGGAGCAGGGGCAGGGGCAGGGGCAGGAACAACAGGAGCAGGAGCATGATGATCATGACCAAGCGTGCATGGGCAGTAGGAGGAGGAGGAGGAGCTGCTGCATGCCGACAAACTCACTTTCGCTCCCTCGTTGGTCGCCATGGCTCGTGAGATTCCCTAAAAGTGTTGTAATTTAAAAATCAATTTATTAATACATGACCCCCTACCCCCCTCTTTCCCATTCCTCGTAGGCCCCCTTAGCAACATCTACCCTGTACCCCCACATTCACGTAAAAGTACCCCCTACAATATAACCCCACCCCCTCTGCGACCGACATTCACCAACACCCACATCACTCAACACCCCTACCTCATCCTATACCCTCGAAACCACCCCTACCCTGCCTCTATTTCTGGAATGCTGGCGATGCTGTTCAACGTGGGAGATGGCGAGAGGGCGACGATGCGGAAGATGCAGGTGAGCAAGAAGATGAAGAAGTCAGGAAGAAGTGACGGCGAAGTGAAATGAAATCAGGAAGGAGGCGAGGAGAGAGGAAGGAGAGGGAGCAACAGGAAGGAGAGGGAGCAACAGGAAGGAGTGGGAGCAACAGGAAGGAGAGGGAGCAACAGGAAGGAGGGGCAGGGGCATAAAAGGAGGGTTGCAAACATAGAAGATTGAACGAGGGTGAAGCAAGAATGAGGGAAGGGAGGAGCGCAGAGACAGGAGCAAAGGGCCGGCAGTGGGGCGGCCGGTGGAGAATAGATAGATCCTCTGAACTTATCAAGGACAATCAGAGAAAGATCGCTACCTTGTGAAGTAAGCTCCCTTGACATGTGCGGCTGATGAACTGTGTCAGATGCTCAAGAGCAGCTCGGGTTCGATGGTTCCAGGGTCTGACAACTACTGGAAGGCTCTGCAGCCCCACCGCAAGCTCGACCAGGTGAGAGTCTGAAGGAGAGGAGGGAGGAAGAGCGGGAGAGAGGGAGGGAGATGTCGTGAGAAGAGATGAAAGAAAGTCACGGTTACAGTTATGCAATGAGGGAGGGGTCGGGAGGAAGAAAGAAGGATAAAAGTTCTGTGGAAGGGTACAGTGGAGGAGAGAAGAAAAGTTTGGGGCGAAGGGAGGGAGAGGAGAGCAGTGGTGCAGCGAGGCAAGGAGCGGAGCTGTGAAGACTGAGTTGAAGTACAGGAGGAAGGGTTGTCTCAGTCGAGGAGGTTCATCATCCAGTCATACGGGGACGGCAACGGGCTCTGGGGATCGAAGAGTTCTGGTGGAAGCGACTCGAACTGGTAGAAAGTTCCTCCCCCCTCTTATTGTTTTGTAAATACCTACTCCATCCCTTCTCCGCCAGCACCACCACCACCACCACCACCACCACCTCCTCCTCCTCCTCCTCCTCCTCTTTATCCTCCTCCTCTTTATCCTCCTGCTTCTCTCTATGTACAAGTCTACAGCACTTCAGAACAGTCTGTTCCAGAAGGTAGCGTTCTGCGTTGAGATCGGGGCCTCGTGGTCCATGAGCAGCGCCGATGTCCGCGCAGACGCGTCCTCCCTCCCATCCTCCCTCACGGAGATGCGCGACAGGTTGAACTTGCCCAGCTCGGCAGGAGCCGGAGGAGGATCATGCGGGCTGTTCCCTGCCCGTCCCGCCGCCTGCCCCGCTCGGTCCGCTGTTTGCGCGCTCCTTCCCGCCATCGTCTCTGCCGCCGCGGCCACCATGTCCCTCTCCCGCCATGGATACTCCGACAAGTCAGAGCCTCCCCCCCCCGCCACGTCAGAGGACCAGATGCGGGAGGGGTCCGGGGCAGTGGGAGGGCGGGGGTGCGAGCCCCATGCTCCGAGGTCGCGCTCGTCGTCGATCCTCGAGGGTCTGTGAGGACGTTCCAGCTGCTTGTCCGACCCCTTCCTGTCCTTCTCGCTCGCTGCCGCCTTGTGTGACTTGCTGTGATGCTTCGCCTCCCCCTCCCCCTTCCTCGTCGGCGCCAGCAGCAGCTTTCCTCCCACCAGCGCTGGCATCCTCTCTGACATCGCCTGCCTGCCTTCCAGCTGCGACCGTCGGGACTGCTCCTGATCCTGCGCTGCCTCCGCCTCCTTGCGATCACTCAGCCCGAAGCGCTTGAGCTTGTGCATGAGGGAAGGCTCCTTCACAGCTTCTCCTCCCTCGGAGTCGCTCCAGTGCTTTCGTTCCTTCTTCCTCGTGCTCGGGTTCTCGTCGTCCTCCCTCCGCTCCGAGGATGCCTGCCACTCAGTCAGCCTCCTCCTCTCAGGCTCAAAAGGAAATCACGTGAGAATGACCAGAAGTGTCTGACACGTTTCCTGCTATGAATGTCAGTACCTCGTCCTCGTCCTCGTCCTCGTCCTCGTCCTCGTCCTCACCGTCGTTCAGCTTCCTCATCTCCAGCCCGTGCCATGCCAGCGCCTCTGTCTGGTTCACCCCGTTGGGTCCTCTGCCTCCCTGCTCCACCATCAGCCATGGCGGCACCAGCCTTGTCACTCTCACGTTCGCTCCTCTATCTCCGTTGGCTCTCCTTTCGCTACCGCTGCTGCATGGCAGGGTAAAGCAAGGAAACCGAGAGGAGGAGGAGGAGACAGGAGGAGACAGGAGGAGAAAGATCACCTCTTGTCCACATCCCCATCAGCGACGGAGGACGCTGGCGATCTACGAGGCAGTCACATCACTTGGGGTCAAACTCCACAGGGGTCAGGGCCTTCACCTCGGCTTGTTCTCCCAGGTACGAGGGAAGTTTGCTTTTTGCGAGATGAAAGTCATCGCCTTCCTGACCTGCCCACAACGGACGTCACTCGTTGTTGGTCGAGATTCATGCTGGGAGGTCAACCTGAGAAGCGACGTGGTTGTCCGTCCCATCCGATGAGTTCCCGTCCTCCATCCCGCTCTGCAGCTTCTTCTTGAACTTCTTGTACTTGGCCGCCATGGTGCCCATGAAGCCTTCGGAGTCGTTCTTGATCGGCGACTCGCCGTCGTCATGCATCTCTAAGATCGGCTGGCTCTGAGCCAAATCGTCTGACGACGAGGATCAGCAGGCAACTTGACGAGTCGCGGGAAGCGAGAAGACAAGGAAGGGAACTCACCGATGAACTCCCGCATCGCTACATGCATCCTCTCGTTCTCTCGCGCAGATCGCACCAGAGCAACATGCACGGCAGACGCAGCTTTCAAGGTCACCTGCGGCATCTTTCACCCCCCACGAGCTTGCTTTGCTTCCTTCCCAACCTTTTCACAAACTTTCGCCTGTTTCTCGAGCTCCTTCAGCTCCTCCTCGATCGAAACCATCACATCGTTCACCTAACAAAAACTTCACGTGATGCAGCTGGTGAACTAGCTGTACCTCTGCCATGTTGTGCTTGTTCTTCACGATCGTAGCATCTCTTCTTGCGCATGCCTCTGATATCTTCGCCTGCTCCGCACTCACCCTCACCCTCTATCGCGCATCATAACTTGCCTGCAGCGACTGACGTTCCCGAACAAGCTCCGTCGATAGTTCTTGCACCTGAAAGTTGCCCTTAGTTGTTGACGAGTCAGCTTCTCCTGCCTCACCAGAGATTCAGCTGCCTGGCAGCGGGATTCCAACTCTTGTCGAACTTTCTGAACTTCCAACCCTGCACCGGCGCAGGACTCCTTGAGTTGTCGCTGACGTCAACAGCATCAGGCAAAGCAAGATGACATCCTTGAAACCTCACCTGCAAGGATTGTATGGTGTTGTTCAGTCCCTTCACCTGCTCCTTGTAGGACTTGTCGGCCTCTTCGAGTTGCTTCTCGCTGCTCCGCCGATCATCATGCAGCTGGCGCTGCAACTTCTCGACCACGTCCTTGGAGGCCTGAAGCTCCTTGCGGAGGTCGACGAACTGCTGCCCACCCTGGAGGAAGTCGTCCAGGAACGACTGGATGTTCTCGAGGCGATGAGGCCCCTCGTACGCGACCGGGTGACTGACGTTGTTGGTGTAGAAAAGGATCCGAGGAAGGTTTTCGGCGCGAACGGAGCATCTGGACAAGAGCGCCTGAGAGGTATGGCGGATTAGACCAAAGGAGCAGATGTAGGAGTTCTTCTCCGCCAGCTGCGTCCATAGCTCCGGAGTATCCTCTCTTTTCGTGAACAGGACGGTCTTAACCGGTCGGTCTGAGGCTTGAATGAAAGTGTCGAAGCTCTCAGGAGCAAGGTTGATGATCTTCTCGCCTCGGACCTGCCTCTCCACTTCCAGCGTCTCCTCCAGACTCTTCTTCTCCCGCTCCAGCCGCGCAATCGTCTCCTTCAGCTCATTCGTCTCCTTCTCCAACTGGTTCTTCATCGCGGCCTCGTTGCTCTTCGCCTGACTCAGCTCTGCCTCGATCCCTTTACGGATCGCTTCAACCTGCCCAACTTGCGCCAACTTGATGCGGGCAGATTCAGCTTTCGCCGCCTGCGCAGTCTCCCTCTCTTGCGCTACTTCGTGCTGCAGTCCCCGAACCTCCCGTTGGAAGAACTCCACCTGCTTCTTCAGCTCTACCAGCTGTGACCCTCCCTCCGCCGCATCCTTCAGGAACTCCGCGATGTGCTCGAAGTCGTTGGGCCCTTCGTAAAGGATATTCTCCGCCTTCCCCTCCTCCACCACCCTCACTGCGATGATCTTCGGGAGGACTTCGGCAGAGAGTCCAAACTTGCACAGAATCGCATCCTCATCCATTCTCACCTCCCCGAAGTCATACTTGGACGACAACGCATCTGCTACTCGCAGCCACAAGTTGGGGGTTTCAGATTTCTTGGTGAACAGGACTGCCTTTAGCATCTTGCCCTTGGAGTTGAAGAACCCAGCAGAGTTCGCATGTGTTAAAAGAGTGTTGATAGTCATTGTGCCTGCCTGTTGCTCTTGTTTCGACACCCGAAGTTGGTAAGATCAGAAAGATCTCTGGGCTTCACTGGTCGAGCGATCGTCACAGGCAAGCAATGGAGCGTACTTCATCGTTCGACAATGCCGATGGCCATGGGCTTTCAAGAACCTGCAAGACCATCAAGACTTAGAGGGGATGAATGGATTGCTCGGATGAAATGGAAGAAACCATGATCGCTCATGATGATACTGATGTTTGCAAGTGAGACGTGCAGCACAACGGATGTAGGCTGGCCGCATCTACGAAGCTATCTACGACAAGACTGGCATGATTGCACAAGAATACAGGAGATATAGGAGTTGAGCTGATATCATACAGGAGATATAGGAGTTGAGCTGATATCATACAGGAGATATAGGAGTTGAGCTGATATCATACAGGAGATATAGGAGTTGAGCTGATATCATACAGGAGATATAGGAGTTGAGCTGATATCACGATATTCAAGTCCCTGATGGACTTGTGAGAACGAAATACACACCGCAGCAGTCATGAATCAACAGGCAAGGGAAAAGAGAAGAATCACATCAGGCTACGATGTCGGGATGCTAGCGGGAGAAAGCGAGGGAAAGCGGGAGGCAGGGGAAGCAGTAGAGAGAAGTCGATGAAGGAGAGAGGGGAAGGAGAGCGAGGAGGAGGAAGAGGAGGAGGAGGAGGAGGCTGTGGAAATCATTGACTATGGCTCGCAATGTGTAGCGCATGTTTGGCTGAGGTGGCGGAGTGACGGGGTTACATACAAAAAGAGGGGGTACTGGTATCGATCCTTGGCAACACCACCCCTGAAATAAGGGGTACTAGTAGGTTAATAATGGGGTGAACAATGATGGGGAAACCTAGGTAGGGTGGTGCGGAATGGAGGCGGTCGCTATGAAGGAAGGTATCCCAGGAGGACTGGTGACTGGGAGATGAAGGAGGAGAGGAGGAGGAGGAGAGGAGGAGAGGACAAGAGAGCAAGAGAGGATCTGCAGGAGGATGTGGTGGAGAGGATGAGAAGAGGGGGAGATAGAGTGACGAGGGGTGTGTGTGATGGAGCAAGTGCGGGATAGAGCCAGAGCAGGAGCGTCATCAAGGCCAGCAGCTGGTCGAGGAGGCGGCTGATGGGAAAGGAAGGAGATTGAAACATCCTCGAGATTTCCTGCGGGATGTTTGAATGAACCAAGATACTTGCTCGAGCTGTGGGGAAGAGACATGAAACTTGCGCGTCCTTTCCTCCGGCTCCTCCTCGCTCTCGCCCTCACCACTGAGACATTTCCCGCGTTCTCTGGCGGGTTCAATCCCATCAGCCCCCCAATGGCGATGAGAACCCTGCGAGGAGGGAACAGAGGGGGCAACGTGCGTGCCAGCAGGGCGGGAGCTCGGAAGAAGAAAGGAAAGAAGGACCCGAACGAGCTGGCAAGGCAGAAGTTAATCAGCAGATACAACGACATGTACGGCATCAAGCCGCCGCCCCGTGAGGTCGATCTCGACATGCTCGCAGACCAGCGACCGCTGCATCTCAAGGAGAAGATCTACAGGTGAGAGAGGACGGGAAGGCAAGACGAGGAGGGAGGGAGGCTGAAGTTCGATAGGGCACAAGACCAGAAGAACGAGATCGAGGCTGAGCTTGAGGAGCTCAAGAAGAAGCTTGAAGAAGATGTGAGTATGCTAACAAAGACTCTCTGCCAGACATGCTCGTGTGACTGTATTGTGACAGAAAGCAAAGAAGATCTCGAAGCGTATGCTGCCTGAAGAGCTCGAGGAACTTCAATTCAGACAAAGAGAACTAACTCAGGTGCAGAGCTTGTTAACCTGAGATTCCTCCTCATCGCCATCATCACTGCCATAGCCATCATCACTACCAGCACCATCATCACCACCACTTTCACCTCCTCAATCACAATCATCACCACAACCACCCTCATCGTTGGAATGGTCACCTATCGAAGTCAACCCTTGCTCCTTCCATTAGCTGCATCCGTCATCTGCTCTGTCCTGATCTTCTCCGCAGAGACTAGGAGAGGTGTCAGGTCAGCTGAAACGATACGAGCTCAAGAAGAAGTGATGCCTTGCTCCTCTCACTCCCCTCCCTCACGACCCATCCCAGGTTCAACCAAGAGCAGAAGCAGCGAATTGATGAAGGCAAACGGCCATTCCTGGTTTTCATCTTCCACCTCTTCCCTGAGCATGACCTGACACTCACCAAAGGTACGGGATATCACGAGGAAGAAGTATAGAAAGAAGTTCCAGTGGAGCTCGCAAACGGCAGGTTCGAGGCTTCAGTTTTTAAGGTTCCACTCCAATTACAACTCCTTCTCAGGTCGTCAGCAGCAACAAGAGACCTCCCAGGAAGAATGATGGTATTGGTGACAGCATGGAATCTCTCTTTTGGAACTCTTAGGTGTTTTTCGACATGTTGAGCGGCTGGCCGAATGAAACTGCGTCATTGACATTCGAATCTCCTATCTTTCGTTGAAACATGCATGTGGAGTTCACGAGCCCTGTTCAACATTCTCATCTCACAACCTTATCCCTCTCCCTCTCCCGCTCCCGCTCCCTCTCCCGCTCCCGCTCCCGCTCCCTCTGCCCATCTCAGTCCTCCTGTCTCCTCCATTCCCCTCGTCCTTGCTCGCCTTGCATGATGTCTCTCAAACCAGCCCCGATTGACTACCCCATTGCATACTACCCCCATTTGAAGTTCTTTGACCCATCCATATAGCGATCATAACCCCAATATTTCTCAGTGGGGTAATGACCCTCACCCCCGATTGTTTACACCCTTACCCACTCTTGAATGATGATTGAGGGGGTGGGGGTTACCGAACGGTCGTATTGTCGGGCGAACCATGACGAACGGTGGGTGGCTTCCAAATATTTGTGGGGTCAGGAACCAGGGGGTAGTCTAGAAGAGGGGTAGGGTACTATCAAAGTTGTTTTGTAGGGGTATCCATGACAGAAAAGAGGCTCAACAGATGAGGTGGGTACCAGGACAATCAGGGAAAGAGGGGTCCATTGGATGGTAAATGATTGAGGGGGTAGGGTGCAACAAGTGATGGGGCTCTTGTCGACAGCCAAGTTTGCGGTGAAGATGCAGATCAAGTTGCTTATTGCAGCGGCGATGCTGGAGAGCTCGGTAAGAGGAGGAGAGGAGGAGAGGAGGAGAGGAGGTGTGTAGGAGCTCAGGGAGAAGAATGGGGAGAGGAGGAGGGGTGTGGTAACGAGGGGAGAGGAAGGGAGAGTGGAGCGGCGATAGTGGGGGAGACGAGATGGCAGATGAGAGTAGAAGAGAGGGAAGAAGAATGTGATTGAAAGAAAGTAACAGAAGAGAAGAAAGGGGGTAGTGTTCATTGTAGCAACGAAGAGCAGAAGCAGAGCGTTTGCAAACAAGCATGAGAAGCAGAATTACCCGATAGTGGGAAGTAGGGAGGGGAGGAGGGGAGGAGGGGTGGAGGGGAGGAGAAGGGACACGTATATGAGGACAGAGACACGGGAGTAGAGGTGTAGAGCTTGAAACAAGGGGTTGAGGATTGTTGACTCAAGAATTTTCATTGTCAGATGTGCACAATTCAGTCAACATTGCCATCATTCAAGCCCTGCGACCTGACTCCCATTCGACTGACTACTACAACAAAACTCAACAAAAACAAGACCGAACTGCTCCAAGATCTCTTCGGAATGTATGCTTCGGAGTTTACTGCGTGAAAATCTTCTGACTACGCTGGATGCAGAGCAAAGAGGGAGGAAGAGATCAACCATGCGGAGATTACTGCAAGGAATCGCGAATGGAAACCTACGAGGCTTCATCTGAATGCAGAGCGCGGCAAGAACTAGTCTCAGAGCGCGGCAAGAACTAGTCTCAATTTTCTTCGCGTTGCTAGCAACATCAGAAACTAGTTTCTTGCCCACTCGCTGCCCCAAAACGCTGACTTCACTCTCCATGCACTGTCACGACGCCTGCAAACCAAGATCGACTTGGGCATTCCACAACAGGTGCAAGTCGGTTTGAACTCATTCACACTCCAACATCTTCATGCGATAGAGGAGGGCAAGGAGAAGGCGGGATAGAGGAAGAGGTCACTTGTTCATGATCGAGTCAACAACAAGCTTGAAGTTAAGGCCCACAATGAAGAGAGAGATGATCCAGGCTGCGATGTGCACCAGCCGTGAGTTGACAAAACTCCCCATGATGTTTCTGTCCCCTGTCAGGATGACGAGAGGGATGAGAGCGAAGGGCAGCTGCATCGACAGAATGACCTGCAGGAGGAGTCAGGGAGCAGTCAAAGTCGAGCAGCTAGCAGAGCCTCACCTGGCTGATGACAAGCAGCGGGTTTATCATGGCGTTGCCAGCAACGAGGATAGTAATGACAGCCGGCAGGATGGCCGTCAGCCTCGTCCCGATGCGGATGTAGGCAGAGTGAACCTTGAGGTCGAAGAACCCTTCCATCACCACTTGCCCGGCGATCGTTCCCGTGACTGTGCTCTGCTGCCCGCTGAGGAGAAGCGCGAGACCGAAGAGAGTCGACGCCGCTCGCTCCCCGACCACGTTGCCGATCAACGAGGATGCCTGCTCGAGGTCGGCGACATCTCGGTAGCCGGCCCGGTGGAAGGCAGACGCAGCGAGAACCAAGATGCACACGTTGATCAGGAAAGCAACGATGAGAGACAGGTTGCAATCCAGAGTAGCGAAACGGAGCGATCTCTTCAAAGAGCGGCCGGTCTGTATCGGCCCCTCCCTGGGGCACACGAGGAAGCTGTGAAGATAGAAGTTGTGGGGCATCACAATGGACCCCAAGATGCCGATGCTGGCGTACAGCATCCCCGAGTCTGTCACAAGGTCCGCAGTAGGTACGAACATCCCTTTTAGAAGCTCAACGCCGTCCGGTTTGCTATAGTAGAGCTCGATGGAGAAGCAAACTGCCATGGTCAGGATCATGACGATGATAATGATCTCCATGATGATCACTCGGTTCTGTCCAAAGGCGAGCAGGACGAGCACGTCGAGACCAGTGATGAGCACCCCGGCGAAGAGAGGCAGCCCGAAGAGAAGTTTGAAGGCGATCGCAGAGCCAATGACCTCCGCAAGGTCCGTCGCGCAGATGGCGACCTGAGCCGATACCCCAAGGAGGATGTGAACATACCTGGAGAACTTCTTTCTACATGCCTGCACATGTCGATCAGCCGAGCACGAGGGTGCAGTGAGATCGAGAGGCTCACCGAAGCAAGATCCATGCCGCTCACCAAGCCCAATCGCAAAGCCATGGACTGCAGGAACATCGCCAGAAGAGAAGACAGCAGCACCACGAAAAGAATACTGTAGTTGTACGACGAGCCCGCCTGCAAGTCTGTCGCCCAGTTGCCTGGATCCATGTAGCCGACAGCTACCATAGAACCAGCCCCGATGAAGGGCTTCACCGTCTCCCAGCAGCTCTTGGCCTCCCCCTCCTGCTCCTCTGAGTCTGCTCCATCTGGGTCGCAAGATTCGAGGGTGTCCTGGCTTCTATCTCGCTTCGACAAATCGTCAGGCATGAGCTTGTGCTTCGAAGAAGCATCATCAGCTTCCTTCATCCCGCCACCTCTGTCATGATTTGAGGGCTGGATGCAGGCCGGGCAAGAGCTGTCGGGGACGTTCACTACCACATACACTTCATCGTCCCGCATGCTCGCGGCCGCGCTATGCGTTGCCGCGGGTTCAAACTTGGAAGGTGGCTGATGTGCAGGATCATGAGGTTGCTGGATCTCAACATGCCCAGCCATGGCTTGCAATCTTCACTTCTTGCTATCCTTAGATTATAACCATCCAGGTCAAAATCTTTCGTAAGAGGAAAGATTCACCTAAAACACAAGTAAGACACCTATTAAACCGGATTGTGACATGTCATGATGGGACAACATGCACAAATCAAGAATTGATCCAATTCTTTCTACTTTTGAACTGTTTTCTACATCTTCTTACTTCTTGTAAACAGCATTACGTCCTGCTTCAAATTTCTCCTCCTCCTTCACTTCCTTGTCACCTCCCTCTCGTTCCGCTCTCCCAGCCTGTCCTCCTCCTCGTTCCATGTTCTCCTTGGACCTCTCTTGACCATTTCTCCGCCTCCACTAGTATACCCTCCCCCGCCCCCGCCCCTCCCATTCTCTTCCCCGCAGTCCCGCCCTGCCCCCAAAGCATTTCAGGATTTCGGGATCTTCTCGTTCCTTATCACCCCTACCCCCTTTACCCTCTTTTGATACGTAAAAAGAACGGGTGTATAAAGATAAGTAAATATTCTTGGTACAAATGGAGGAGTCATGTTCCCCTCCCCCCCTTTACTGACCAGGCTGGTTTTTACGCAGAACACGTTTATTGTCCTACCCTACCCCCTATAGTATACCCCTATGAGGCTAGTAACCCCCTAATTTCCGATAAATGTATCTAATCTTGAGGGGTGATATCCTGACCCCACCTACATGTTCACCGATCTACCACCAACCCAAAGAGGCTGTAAGGCACCCGTGGTCAAATACTTTTCATTACGGTCAAACAAACTACTACTTATCGGATTTACTGAACTTGCGGCCTCCCGGAGTCACCGGGCCGGGGCCCCCGGGCGGGCAATGGCCGTCTCTCGGGGCCCGAGGGGGCCGGCGGGGCGGCCGATCATGGCACTGCGGCACCACTCGGAGGCTGACCAGATGGCACCCGGCGTGACGGCGGCTCACTGAGGGCCCACTGAGGCGGCACTGTGACGGGGGGGGGGGGCGGCCCGGGGCCGGCACCCCGAGCCTAAGTTTCAACTTGTAGTGCCGCGCCAGCCTCCGTGACACTGTCATGTCACTAACTTGTAAGGAAAGGCCCTTCCCGGATCGCTTTCAACATGGCTGGTCGCTGTTGCCAGGAGCCTAGTAGACGATTTGGCCGCCTACTCAGGTTCCTCGCAGCCTGCCTCCGACTCAACGCCCATCAATGAACATCAACAGTGACAACACCGCGACTGTGAGAAACACGTTCACACATGCAACTTGCTAGCATGCTTCATTTCTATCCATATGTTCACTTCCAACCTACAATCACAAACCGGAACTGCTTCGAAGTTCTGCTTCCCTGTGCGGCAGCGACTCTATGTTGGGATGGACGCAATCGCAACGCAAGCAGTTCACAAGTTCCGCAACTGAAACAGGCTGCTGTGCTCTCAGACAACCAGCGACTAGTCCTGCGTTTGATCGTTGTGATCACACGCGACTGCCCGGCCCTTACTCCTCCTGGTGGTGCCGTCGAGCTTCCCAGCTTTCAGTACTCTGCTCTGACATGAAAGTTTCACCTTCACGTCCCTCCCACCAGCTGGATGCGGCGGATTTTCAGCCAATTCATCTGGTTGCTGGTGCAGCGTATCTGGAAGGAGGCGAGCTGAAAGCCAGCTGGGATTTTGCCCTGAGGAAAGTCAAGGAAGCAGCAAGGGTATCGGAACCAGCGGCCAACCTCGGCACATCCGTTACGGAACTCCGACAGTTTCAACCACTCGCAGTCTTCCCTTCTTGCTGCCCCGTCCCATGGCGAAGTCTGCCAGCAACGTCAAGGGAGGGAGGGAGGAAGGCGAGGCGGTACCTCTGAGATCTCAAGGACCCCTTCTTCAAGGAGATCCTGACCCCCCGGCTCCTCCGGGTTGCTCCTTCCCTGCCGACAAGTCAGGAAGCTTTCAGAGCAAGGAGATTCAAGTTCAAGTTCACGAGAGGAGAGCTCACTACCTGACGCCCAGTGACAACGGAGATCGATTTCAGGGACAGCCCCTCCCGCGCAGACACGACAGCCGTTATGCAATCCCCCGCAACGATCGCTCGAGAACTCCAACAGAACTCATCCAAGTTCTCGTTGAACGCCTTTCAAACCATCACACCCGCCGCTGCATGCGCAAGACACGGAACGTACCAGCCCGATGCTCTGAAGGTTCTGAGTTGCAAACGAGGTCCATACGCTCGCGTTCACCGTCATGCCAAGATCCCCGTCCTGAGGTCAGTCACAGGCGCAAAGGCTCTTGCAGTGGCAGCGAACTCACAGACGTTACAGCAACCTCGCCGCTCCACCGGCTTCGTTCCCACATGATAGTCTCACAAGTGATTTCAGAAACTATCAACCATTCCTCCTGCGATCCTGTCGCGCGAACGCGGATGGCGGTCAACGGGCACTTGTTGGGCACAATCAGGCAAGCGCTGCCATGAACGAAGGAGGGGCCAGGCTGGAAGCAAGAATCTTCAGTCGACATGTACTCCAGCACCGCGTGGTAGAGGATATCCCTCCCGAAGTAGCCTGTTCTGACGACAACGACGATGCAGTCAGTGACAGGATGATCGAACGTGACCAAGATCTCGTCCCCCTCTTGCACTCCGCGGTTGCTCCAGAAGTACGTCTCCGGGTTGCCATCGATAGCGAAAGGGAGGTGATGATGCTTGTAGGGGTCCAACGAGGAGCAGATCTTCGCTCCAGGGATACATGGGACGATAGAGTTCAGGTCTGGCGGCAACCCACTTTCACTCCACCCAGCTGGGAAGCTGCTGCCGACGACAAAGCTGTTCTTCAGCCCCTGAATGTGAAGCTTCGCCCTTGCAAAGAAATCTTCAAATGACTCCCATCGCTGCCCTCCCATGCACGAGCTGTGGCCAACCCCTCCGCTCCAGACGACTTCAGCGAAGGCAAGCGTCCTCGGCCAGAGCTTCTGCTCCACGTCTATGGGCAAGGCAGTAAACTCCGTCCACATGGCACACTCAGCTCCAACCACGCTCCTCCTCGTGCCGTCCAGACAGTAGCGAGGAAACTTCTTGTACAGGTGACAAGCTTCTTCACTGGGAAGGTTCTCAATCAATGGGTTCGGTTGAAAGCAATGTACAGATCGGAGGTCAGTGATGGAGATGTCATAGTCAAAGTAGCAATGCTCTGTCGGTGAGGAGATGGTGAGACAGTCGTGCATGATGGACTTCTCCACGGCTCCTCTTCCCCTCCATGCCTGCACCATCATCCGGTCGCGGATGCCCCACAGATTCTCGAAGTCATCAAGAATCTCATCCCAGCCGATGGGTATCCTTCCTCTCCGTTCTATCAGCTCCAGCAGCTTGTGCATCCCGTACTGTTTCAGTCCATTCGCTCCATTCAAGTTCAGCTCCTTGATCATCCTCTGGCACTTGGGGCAGTGGTTCCAACGGGTGTGTGGGACCTCGTCGCCTCCGACGTGGATGAAACTCCCAGGAAAGAGATCGAAAACTTCGTCCAAGATCTTCTCCATGAACGAGATCCACTCCATTCCTCCAATGCAGAACACGTCCTCATGCACCCCCCATCGCGCTCCCACAGCCTCTAGCGGCTTGTCCAGGCAGCAGTACTGAGGATAAGCGGTCAGCAACGCAAGGGAATGCCCAGGGAACTCGATTTCCGGGATCACCAAGATTCCTCTGCATCGGGCATATCGCACGAGGGACTGAACTTCTTCTTGAGTGTAGTATCCCCTCTTGTCGGCAGACGGTTGCAGGTATAACGGTGCCTGATGTACCAGCTCGGGGAATGCCCTTATTTCCAGCCGCCATGCTTGATCGTCAGTCAAGTGCCAGTGCAACCTGTTGAGCTTGTACAAGAGCATCGCATCGATGTGTTTGAAGACAAAATCGACCGGCAGGAAGTGCCTCGAGGAGTCCAGCATTGTTCCTCGCCAAGTGAACTCAGGAGCGTCGTAGATTTCCAGGGCAGGAAGCTCAAGAAACTCGTTATCTTCCATTCGCTCAATCTTCAGAGCTGCTTCCTCGGGGCCTCGTAGAGCAAGCAGCATTTGCAACAAGGTGACTAGACCGTAGAGATACGACATCCCACTCCTCCCATGGATCTCACACCTGTTATTGTACACCTTGAGGATGTAACACTCCTCGCTCGCGGGCAACTTCTTCATCTCAAACTCCTGGATGGGAAGGAAGTAAATTGCTCCTTTCGCATCCGGCGCTTCGTTCTCGCAGATCTCAAGACCCCCCAGCAAGCTTGAACCCGTGCTCGCTGCTTCATAGACAGTCAAGAGCTGATCTTCCGAGCTCTCGATGCTACCGCCAAGGCACTCAGCAATCACTATCTTGGTTGCTTTGCTGAAGCTCAGACCGACACCAGGAAGACATTTTGCGACTGCGGGTCTGGGGAGCACATACGAAAGCACCCCCTCGTGGGGACGAGCGTAGTTCTGCTCTTCCACGATCCTCCGACTTGTACGAAACTCAAGCAGCTTTCGCTCAGGGCTGTCATACATCCACTGCTCGATCTGTGAGATGACAACTCCTCTTAGAAGACACTGAGTATAGTGAGAGACTCCTTCGGGGTCTCCCTCTCTCATAAGAATCTTCCTGTAACATTCTCTCACTTCCTGTCGAGCTCGATCGTACTCCAAATTCTGTTGTTCTATGAGCCCCTTGAGGTACAGCCGCACTCTTTCTGGCATGTCAATCCCTTGGATCTCGTGCAAGTGATTCAGAGAACTCTCCTTGTCTGGAGAGATGCACATCTCCGAGAAGCATTGCGTAAACCTGCCCACAAGCCTCATGTACCAGTCCGAAGGAAGGGAAACTCCATCCGCATCCAGCCCGAGGAACCTGTACAACTGATTCGGCACGTCAGGATGAACGAGCCCTCTATCTAGTATTACGGATCTCTCCGAGACCTTGAAGATAGCTGTGCCCTCATCCAGCTCGTCAAACATCGCAACATACACAAACAGTGGGTTGAATTTCACTGAGGCTCGGAACTGCTCCCACAAGAAAGCCCCGGCTTGCCTCGGAACGACGTTACATGAGCTTTCCGTCCTTTTCAAGTTCATCTCTGAAAACCCAGGCCACGCTACTGGTGCGATACAGATGTTGTTCTCTTCGCAAAACGCTACATCCTCCTTGAATAAGGTCTGATAGTAGTCCGTCACTTCAGTCCGGTGAACATACCTCCCTACAGTCCATGGTGATAAACAATCGAACATCCTATACACATCATGGTATCCCTCCAAGCTATCGTTGATCCCTTGCCTCCAATATGTCGGGCAGCCCCCAACCACGTACGCGCTCTGTTTCAGGTCGTTGATTAACTTGACTAGCTGGCTCACCCCCTGGAGTCAAGGAATAAGATCAGATCAACTTTCATGCTTGCGAGGAGAACAAGACTCACAGGGTCTGGTCGATCTGAGAACCCGAATCCTGCAATACCCCGTTCATCAGATTGAGCGTCAAACAATCATAGGCAGCTCACCCCAAAGTCCCAACACTGGCTTCCCGTTGTGGTGCAAATATGAGCTAGAAGAAGTGAATTCTTTCGCCAACATCGACCAATCTGACATGATCTCGGAGCAAACAGTCTCGGACCTTGATCCCGACACGTCGTACATGATTGCAAACACTCTTCCATACTTTTCACAACTCTTGCCAACCAGTACTGAAACCGTATCCCGACATCGTTTCAAACTAGGAATGCTCAACTCGCTGATGAATCGCTGCAAGAAGACGCCATCGATCGAGTTTTCTTGCATCCACTGAAAGTGTCGATCGACTGTCGCTGTTGCAAAAATCGTCATTTCCGCGCCTCTCCGGCCAAGCACACCAGAACTTTCCACAGCTGTACCTGGATTGCAACTCGAGAACACCTTGGCATCGGCTCCCTTGTCATTCTGAAAGGGAATCGAATAAAGCTCTCCTTCACCCAGCTCGGTAGTGTCAGGCCATAGATCGAACGCAGGCGCGAGCTCTCCGGCATGAAACCAATGCCTGCACACAACGGGGGCGTCGTAAGATTCGAGAGGAAGAGGCGAGGGAAAGACAGGGCAGGGAGCACGAACCTCCAACCACAGGAGGAAGGGTCGTTCTCCGCACAAAACCAGCCCTGGTAGCCGCAGAGGACGCGGCCATGCAGCGAGCGCGTCGCCGCTTCCGGAGCTTGCGGGGGCATGAAAGTCCCCTGCATGGGCTGCAGGTGGAATCGTATGGAATGGGGTACTTCTAGTCAGATACATGAGTGTTTGGGGTGGGTGGAAGTGGATTTCATGGGGGTAGGGGTACATGAGGTACGGGTGAGGTAAATTGAACACGGGTAGTGTATTGTGTCCAAGGGTACCAGTGGAGGAGTAGGAGCTGGAAGTATGCTGGTAATAAAGAGGGGGTATATTAGATACAGAGTTGTGGTAAATTCATATGGTAGGGTTACCACCAGCACCCTGTGATAAATGTATGGGTGGTGGTGGTGATTTTCTTTTACAATAACTGCTGATGGTACAAAATATGGGTGGGGGTAGTCAGAGTAGGGTATGCAAACCAACGGGGGGTGGGATGGGAGTGAGCAGGGGGGTGGGTATGTCCGAAGTTGGGGATGAGGGTATGCTAATGGTTTCGGGGGGATTGGAGCCATCCATGGCGGCGGCGGCGGCGGCGGCGGCGGCGGCCATGCTGTCATTTGTAGTGGCAGTTCTGATGATGATGATCGTGTTGATGATTGCAATGGCTATCTTGATGAGGTCAAGAAGGAAGAGGAACGTGATAGGTGACTTCTTCCTGCTCTCCCCCGTCTCCATTCGAGCGCTGCGATCGACTGACTATTCACAGGGTTCTTTCATCCTTACTGCAACGATGGAGGGGGAGGAGAGCGAGTGCTGTGGTGTGCCATTCAGGCGCTACTGAGAGAGGACAGCAAAAGGCTGATTGCGGTATACACGGGGGATCGAGCGAGCAAGGAGGAGATACTTGCGAAAGCCAAGGAGAGGTTTGGATTCGAGCTGCATGGAGAGCGTGTGCAGATCGTGTATATCTCCTGCAGAGTGCTCCTGGAAGCTCGGATGTATCCCGTGCTCACTCTGCTGGGTCAAAGCGTCGGAGGAGCCTTGCTGAGCATCGAGTGCCTCGTAAGGTTGAATCCTGGAGTGTTTGTGGATACCATGGGAGGAGCTTTCACCTACCCTGTCGCACGCTTTCTCTTCGGCTGTCGTGTTGGATGCTACGTGCACTACCCGACGATCAGCTGCGACATGCTGTCCTTGGTCTCGAGGAGAGAAGCCTCTTACAACAATAGAAGGGTTATCTCAAACTCCGCCCTCCTCTCCTCCCTCAAGCTGCTCTACTACAAGATGTTTGCCTTGGTCTATGGTTTTTGCGGGAGATGCGCTGAAGTTACCATGTGCAACTCAACCTGGACCAAGGGCCACGTGCAGAGCATCTGGAAGGTGCTCCCCGACATCGTCTATCCGCCATGCAACACGGACAAGCTGCAAGGGATCGCCTTTGGGGGCCGTGAGGACCTCGTGATCTCCCTGGGTCAGTTCAGGCCGGAGAAGAACCACTTGCTGCAGCTCAAGTCCATCCAACACCTGCTGAAGCTCGGGGTCAGAGACGTGCACCTAGCCATCATCGGGAGCTGCAGGAACGCCGAGGTAAGCCAGTAGGAGGATGGAGCAAGGGGAGAGCGTTGAGATTCGGACAGGACGAGCGGCGAGTGAGGGATCTGCGCCAGCACGTCTCGGATCTCGAGCTTTCTGACCATGTCTCAGTGAGTACCACAGGCTGCCCAGCTGACACCTCAGCTGACACTCTCTCAAGGTCTTGACAAACGTGCCATGGCCCGAGCTCAAGGACAGATGGCTGAGGAGGGCGAAGGTACCCTGCTTGCCTCCCGCACCACAGGAAGCGCTCCCTCACCCTCTCCCAGGCTGGCCTGCACACCATGTGGAACGAGCACTTCGGCATCAACATAGTGGAATTCATGGCATCGGGAGTGATCCCAATCGCGCACGACACAGGTCGGACAGGGGCAACAGAGGAGCAGGGATGAGACGTGACGCAGGTGGTCCGAAGGCGGACATTGTAATCCCTTACCAGGGCTCGCCGACTGGTTTCTTAGCATCCACAGAGGAGGAGTATGCAGAGCATATGAGGAAGGCAAGCACGTTGCCCCTTCTTCTGCAGTCACTTGCTTGACCGCACGTGTGTGTTCATTTGTTCCTGATTTGCTGTCAAGGTTTTGGGGCTTCCGTCTAGCGAGCTTGCAGAGATTCAAGGGAACGCAAGGGTGAGTGATTTGAATTAGATGTCGACCTTCTGCTCTGACGACATGAATCTGTCACTCAGAACTCCGTCACCAGATTTTCCGATGAAGGTCAGCTGATGAAGCCTCTATCTCAAGAGTTTGACTGTTCGAACAGTTTTCCAGCAGAAGTTCTTGCTGTGCATAAAAAGGATTCTCTTGTGATCTTGAGGGGCTAAGCTGTATATTCTTACACATCAATAAACAAGTATTCTTTCGTCTCGTTAACGGCCATACACCGGGACGTATCCCCCACCCATCCATCGCGACACCTGGCAAGAGGCTTGAGATGAGCAGAGGAAGGAGCCGACGTCATACCTTGTACGCTGCTCGCTGCTGGATGCTCTGCCACGTGTCGGTGGCTGGATCTACCGTGGCATCCTTGAGGAGATCGGAGTAGTCAACAGAAGCTTTCTTCAAGGCAGCCTGCTTCTTCTCAGTGTGATGCTTCGTGTCTTTCCTGCACACCCATCAGCTATCAGACAGTGAGACTGCAGCTCTTACTTGTCTGAGGCATCCGTGCTAGCAAGGGACTGAGTCCTGGCCTTCTCTACAGCATGCGCTCCGACGGCCCCCTGATGCTTGTGAGCATCGGATTTACCCCACTCAAGGTATCCTCCCGCAGTAATCCGGGGAAAGTTCTGGTGATGGAGTGTGTGCTTGATCGGCTTAGGCTTGTGAGGACTCTCCGCATGTTTGAGCCATCGAGCGTAAGTCGAGCTCTTGTCCGACTTCCTTGCAAGACGGCTGATCATGTCATCGTCAGCATCGCCATCCTTCACGTTCTTGGAGGTCCAGATCCTGTGAGGAAGATCCGAACCCGACTGAGACGAGATCATCTTCTTCAAGGCAGCCCTCTTCGCCAAGAGCAGCTGCAGCTGGTTGCGAATCTTCTTTGCTCTATCGCTATCTAGGCCCTTGGTAGTCGTCAGCTCGTTTTCGAGCTTCTTCTTGCGAGATTCAATTATCTTCGCAACCTTCTTCGCCTCCTGCTTCTTGTTCTCTGCATCAGGGAGGCGCTTCTTCCATCCTGTCACATCCTTGGGGTCCATGTGGCTGTCAAGAGCTTCGATCTGCTTCGCTACCTTGGCCGTGGGGACACCGCTCAAGAAGTCAGAGAGGCGGAGGGTGTTCTCCGCAGATCTCAACTCCTTCTTCAGCATGTTCTGGCTAGTAGCCTTGTCATCTACCTGAGTCAACTTCTGCGTACCAGACGCTGGCTTGAATTTGGTCTTCGAACCTGACCATTTAGCGATCTGATCAGCTAGTCTTGCGTCCTTCGAAGAGCTCGAAACGTCCCAGGAGGGAGTGACGAACTGCAAACCTGCCCCACTTTGCACCAGTCCAGTCTTCACCATGGCATCCTTGGATCCAGCAAGTTCAATGAGCTCCTCCACCTGTGATGATATATCAGTGGTTGGCTCCCTTTCACTTTGCTTCTCCCCCAACACTTACCGTCACGTATCCCCTTTCGCGGACGGCGATGGCTGCAAACATGATTGCCATCACTGTCAGCAGCATTATCTTCATTTTCATGCTCGGCGCCGCCTCCTGCTCGGACGACTTGACGTTCGCTTCCGCCATGGCTGAAGAGCCGCCCGAACCCTGTCGTGGGGGTAGGGGTCACCAATAGAAACTTTCCTTCCAAAGTTGTGGGTAGGGGTCCTTGGGTCCGGTCTAGTCCCTCAGTAACCGTGCGCCGGGCCGGGCCGCGAACCGGCCGGGCCGCCGCCGGCCCGCGCGTCTCCGACGGGCGGCCAGGGCAGTAACGCCGGGCCCCGGCAGCCGGGCCCGCGCCGCGCGGCCGGGCGGGCCGGGCGCGGCCCGGACGGTCCGTGACCCGGGCCCCGGGCCGCCGCGCCGAGCACTGCCAGGCTGGCCTGACCGACCGTCGGATGATCGGACGGCCGCCGCCGCCGCTGATCGCCGCGGCGCCGCCGCGGGAGTCAGCGGCCTGTCGGCGGCGGCCGCCCGCGTACCGGCGCCGAGTCACGTGACGGACACTGCAGCCCGGCGTCCCGGTACGTGCCAGTTACGGCTCCGCCGCACTGCCGCAGTGATCGGATCGGACTCCTCCGAGTCGTGACCGGGCGGCGCCCGACCGGTACCGGCGGCGCTCGTCACGGTCCCGGTGTCGGACAGGCTGTCTGCCACGGTCGTACATGACTGGGCGTGACGGTGCCGGTTGGCTTGTCCTGTACTGATCTTTCAAGTTTAACTTAACAGGAGTTTGAGTAAAGGCGCTGTGTCCACTGGCTCACTGCACGGGCGAAGAGGGTTCTCAAGAAGGTAAAGGGCCTTCACTTGACTCATGCGGCATCATCCCGTGTGACCCGGAGATTTTAAGCCTAGTTGAGGTCACTGAAGGCTCTCCTAATCCGGTACATTTTTTACTCAAACTTAAGTTCAATTTTGAGCTGATTCAATACTATAATTAACTTAACTTTAAGTAAAGTTTCTAAATGCGAGGTTTTGACTCGGCCGGTACGTACTGGCAAAGGGCCACGAGCCTGTACTACTGCAGCCACAGAGACGTACTGCGTGCTCTTGGCGGAGGGGTGGGGGTACTCGAGATTGTTGTCCGAGTTAGGACCCTGTGGGGTGGTAGAAAGTGTATGAAGGGGTGGGGTAGTTAGTTAATTATTATTGTTTGTGGTGGTGGGGTCAAGTCCTGTTAATTTCAGGGATTGGGTGGGGGATTGTAATATTCACCCACCCCACCCTACTGTATACTGACTACCCCCTTTTGGGGGTGAATTTGTAGGGAGTTAGGCAGAGCACACAATCAACAGGTAGCCCTTGCAACAGTCCCATGATAGGGGTGGGTACTCTACGAACCAACCATGGGTGGTGGTGGTACACAAAAGGGGGAGCACGGGAAGAAAAATCATGTTGATATAGGAGTGGGAATGACTACCGGTAGAGTGTACTGGGTAAGGGTGATCAATAGGGGGTAGGGGTTATAGACGAAGGGGACCAGCTACTTCTAGGCGGGTGATGAGATCATTCGGGGGGTTCATTAAAAGAGGGTGGGGGTTCAGCGTAGGTACAGGTTACGAACATGCGTGAAGGGGGGGCAATGGAGGATGCGCTTTCGTCAGCCGCTACTCCCGTTGCTAGCAAGAGTATACTCCTCTTCCTGAACGAACAGAATGAAGTCCCATTCTTCCTCTCAAATTGTGCAGCGGATCCTTTCTCAACATTGATGCCTGTCCTTGAAGGTAGACTGTACTTTACGTGCCTGCGTTCAAGCCCTGTGTCGGATGAAGAGTACAAGTACTTCACGATGAACAAGAAACTGCGATATGCACCATTTTGCGCTGATTTTGGTCCTTTCAATCTGGGAACAACCCACCATTTCTGTGACATCTTGATGACCTTGCTATCTGACAAGGCCTACGAGAAGAAAAAGATCGTCTTTTACTCAGCCATGGAGAAAGAGCATGTGACAAATGCAGTATATCTTTTGGGAGCATTTCTTGTCCTTAACATGGGTGCTTCTGTTCTTGACGTAATGCACATTTTCTCTGGTTTGCCACGGGGGGTTCTGCGACCTTATCGCGATGCTACATGGGTCAAGAGTACCTATGACCTCAAGTTGGAAGACTGCTGGTCCGCTTTGATCAAAGCCGTTGCGGCAGGACTTTACAAGCCTGCTGAGTTTCACAAGGAAGAGTACTTCTATTACGAGGACCCCTGCAATGGAGACATGCATGAGGTGGTTCCCGGCAAGTTCTTGGCGTTTCGAGGGCCGAGGGGGAAGCGGACGAGCAACGATGCGTTGTGCTTCATCCCTTCAGACTACTTCGAAGTTTTCCGATGCCATGACGTCAGCACAATCGTGCGATTGAATTCCGCTGAGTATCCCAAGGAAGAATTTCTGAAAGGAGGGTTCGAACACCACGACCTCGTGTTTCCAGACTGTACCATACCTCCTGCACAGGTGATTGACCGATTCCTTAGGATAGCGGAAAACACAAACAAGACCATTGCTGTGCATTGTCTTGCAGGATTAGGAAGGACGGGAACTTTAATCGCTATTTACATCATGAAGCATTACACCTTCACAGCAGCGGAAGCCATTGCTTGGGTGAGAATCTGTCGGCCGGGCAGTGTGATTGGCCCTCAGCAGAATTTCTTGGAAGACATTCAGGACATACTGCATGAGATGGGCCGGAAGAGGATTGGGGGTTTCAACGCTGACATCAGCAAACGGGAATCAGAATACGGGGACAAGGAGTATTCTGAGAAGCTGGCCTACATGATTACAGAAAGTATCAACCACAGGGGCATGCACATGAATCATAGGACGGAGTCCAATCAGAGCGATCAAGATAACAGAGATGTCAGCAACAACCATGCGGAGGAGCAGGTCGATAGCAGAGGTACAAAGCAGCCAAACCAACAGTCAGCAGCCACACCGACCAAGCACAAAAACAGCGTGCTCCGATACTTGTGGGAGAAGAGAAAAGTTTTGTTCTCTGGGGCAAACTCGAGCGAACAAGGTTGCAAACCAAAGGGAAGTCCGCCGCTTGAAGGATTGGAGCGCGTGTGTACATTTTAACTTGAATCAATAATTAAGTCGGTGTTTTACCGAATAAAAAGTATTCGTCAACTCACCATGGAGTTCACTTCAAGTTTGGGCGGTCATCAACTTCAGGCTTACTAGTTGGCTTTTTCTCAACTTGCCAAACCAGATTTTCTATTTATTTCGCCTGCTCGAGATGAGCCCAGGCTCACAGACCTCCGAGCCTCAGTGGGATCCGAGAGTAAAGTACGGTCCCGGCAGTCACTCCGGCGACTCCGGGGCCGTGACGGGTCGGATCGGACCGGCGTACCGTACCGTAGTACCGTACCGCTGAGCAGTGAGCCCAGTGACGGTACCCGGGACCTTCCTGGCAGGCTTCCAACACGGCCGCTGGGCGCTCGGCGAAGGCTTCCGGGATAGCGGCCGCCAAGTTTCGGAACCGGCTTCAAAGTTTGGGCCCAGGATCATCGCGTCATCCTTGATCGGCGGATCATCGTGCATTGCTGATCCGGTGAAAATTATTTAATTTGACCAATATATTCGTAAGGGAATATAAAAATTGATTTTGGTGTGAGCAATTTTTCAACTCAACTCTGTACGACAGAAGAAAGTGTAGTACTGAAGCGAAGTGAAATTCATATACAAAAGCTTCAATAAATTGATATAAATGTGTATCGAGATAGAAGTGACTCAATCAAAAACAGTAGGATAACGATACCGATTGGTAGTTAGTTGTGTGAGCTGTGGTAGTAACATGATGGGTCAGTAAACAGATTAAATTGTTTTATATTGTTTTAGTCACAAACACTTTGTACCCAAAGAATCGAGAAAAGTTATTAGTTTGTACTGATATTACGAGTGACAGATAATTTATGTACAATAATCAGTACCAATTTTATACAACTTGTTGATAATGGTATTATTTTTGTATCTGATTAAATCAACTATTGAAAAGGTATCACACTGGTAATACCATAAACTAACAGTTACAACCTTCACAGTAACAAATATAACTCTTTTTAGTACCAGTATTATTTCTGTATGACAATAGGGAATCGTACATAATTGACCCACTCCTAGTACAATGTTATAATATTCAAATCCAACAAGCATCACCACCCCACCCACTGCAATATACCACCCCATAACTAAAAGGTGACAAGGCTTGTTCTTATGGCTACCAAGGTCTACGATTCTCTATGTACGATTATATGTTAATCAAGCAATCATCGTACCTAATCGAAGAATGGGAAGTAAAACGCTCATCAAGGGGGTGAGGGGTCCGGAGAAAGGTGGTTCTGTATCAACATGGTTTCTCCTGCGCCCCCCGGCAATGCCGCGCGTCTACGGCGGAATCTGATTCTTTCTGTTGTGAAATTATGTTCATGATCTGTTCCTTACATTCACTTCCATCATCTGCTCCACCAGTCTGTCTTCGTATCACTTTGTTCATCTCTCTCTCTCTCCTCTCATTCCTCGTTCCAGCATGCTTTGGTCAAATAGCATTCCTTCCTTTCTTCATTGATGCAGTGTCCATATTTGTTTTGTTCGATTTTCACCATTTCTTTTGCAAATGATCTGATTGTTGGTGAATTTTCAAACCATGGGAAGATTTTTTGTCGTTCACCATCAGATCTCCACTCACTGACTTCTGAGATCGTTTCTCTCCATCACGAATCATGGCATAGCAAGCATCTAATTATGAATTTTGAGGCTACTCTTGTATTCGTTCGATGAAATTGTTGCTTTTTCAAAGCATTCTCCTGGTAGGGTAGATGTCGATGTACTCGACTTTTAATGCATAGTAGTGATCTGTTACATCGAGGCCTCTTCTTGAACTGATCATTGTTTTGTTATCATTATTCACTGTTTGTTATGCAGACATCTATCTTTCTCTCTCGACAGGACTGCTTATTTCTTCGCCTGGATTGTGTCCTATCTCATCCAATCGTCTTCTTTGGCCTATATCAAGTCAGCGTCCATTAGGAATTAGCACAAATGTCTCTGTGGAAAGCTGCTTCCTCGCAGGCCAGCGAGAGTGAAACGATGCACCTGTCAACCGTGTCACAGACTGTCATATCAGGACCGCCAATCACTTCTTCTGGTGTTCTATACCATCCAACACCGCAATCATGCCTCCTCCACATCAGTTCATGAGAGCTGATTGGCATGCTGCTGGCCTCCATGCTGCTGCTCCCATGCCTCCTCCGCCAAAGCCGTTACCTCCTCTTGCTGAGGATCAAAGTACAGTAGGCCTCATGCTTTGGCCCAACATGGAAGGAAAGCTGACAATAACTGGAATCAAGGAGGACAAGAGCGCAGCACAGACAGAATTGCAGATCGGTGACGTGGTTGCTAAGATTGATGACGATTCAGTGGAAGGCCTTGATGCAACCCTCGTCGCCGCGAAACTCATCGGACCAACGGGGTCCACTGTGACTCTGACCACGGGAGGAGGAACTACAGTAACTCTTACGAGAGACGTCTCAGCTGAAGAGGCGAACAAGAAGATCGACCGACGGTGAGCTCCGTGCAGTCTCAACTCCCTCAATGATTGCAACATGTAGATTCGGAAAGCGTGCTCCTGGGGCGAGAGCTGCAGTTTCAGCTGGAATGCGAGCTAAGCAAGCGTAATTGATGCATCGATGTGATCGTTTTTTGGTAGCTCATGGTGTAGCAGGAGAAGGGAAAAAGAAAAGAGAATATCCCTTGGAGAACGCCTGGAAGTAGCCTTGAAGCTCGAGAGCAAGGTATCGTGAGAGGATATCACAGATTGAGGCCTGTTTGACTCTCGTGAAGGAAATCACTGCGAAAGAGGCTATGGACATGTTGGGCTGCTGCAGATCATACATCTCGCAGATGATGAAACCTAATTACCTCAACAAGTTGAAGAAAGCAAGAGATCTCGGACTGGACTTAAAACTCACAAAAGCGCATTTGCCCAAGTTCCCAGCGGTATGTGTTGCAACCTGCGGATTCTGAATCTGTGTCCGTCTGACTCGATGGCAGATCGAAGATGAGCTTCACAAGTGGTTGAAAGACCTCGCAGCTGCAAACCCTCACTTGAGACCTCCTATGACCATGTCCTCTACCATGGAGAAGGCACAGGAGCTTGCAGTGTTGAAGTCAGTGACAGGTGGCATCTTGTTGTGGAGGTTGAAATGCTCACGCGCTGTTGGCAGACTTCAAGGCAAACAACATCTGGTTTGCTAGCTTTGTGAAGAGGTATGCCTTGTAGCTTTCGACATGGGTGCATTCTCATATGTATCAGGTATGGGCTCGATACTATTGGCTACTCAACAGATGTGCAAAAGCCGGCATCAACGATGACAGCTACAGCCAAATATGATGGTGT
This sequence comes from Guillardia theta CCMP2712, assembly GCF_000315625.1. Taxonomy (NCBI): domain Eukaryota; class Cryptophyceae; order Pyrenomonadales; family Geminigeraceae; genus Guillardia; species Guillardia theta. The sequence continues at coordinate 287,690 of NW_005434591.1, read as the reverse complement.
ATCGACCGCGGTGCCTGTGTATGGAAATTAATGTTTATTAAACGACGTATCTACTGTACTGTCATCACAAACCTATGTCCTCTACTGTTCTCGGATACTGCTGCAATGTGTGTATGTGCAGTGCAATCAGCACCAAGTCAAACACAAGACGCAGATTATCTCGAAGTTCTTCTACATGCATGCTGTGCTGGATTCAAATGTGATCCATGCTTCTCCGTCGTGAGCCTCAATAATCGCCAGTGAAACATCCGTAACGGTCGTCGCCCTCACGACATGCTCCGTTGTCTTGTGATGCCTGCTGAGACGAGTATTGAGACCGTTGCTGCGAGCCATTGAGGAGTGAAGGAGGAGCGATCACTGAGCCCGTTCCAGGACCATTGGAGTAGCCATAGGGTCCCGCCAACGGGTCATGTGCCTCCTCCCAACTCCACAGCAAGCTCCACATCGTCGGCGGCTAGTCTTCACCTTGCTCCTGCTCTCTAGCTCGACCTGCCTTGCCGCTCCCGATTCGGCGAATGGGACCCCTGCTCATTTGGTGGGGATATGGAGGGGTGGTGAGAGGAGGGGTGGTAAGCATGGGAGGTGGTGGGGTAGTGATGGTTGGCTGTCATCCTCAACGGACGGAGACGACGGGGACTGACGAGGAGGGCAGAAGGGACTGGGCTCAGAGAGAGAGAGGAGGGGAAGAGGAGAAGAAGAGACCGTACGAGGAGAACAAGAGGACAAGAGGAACAAGAGGAACAAGAGGAACAAGAGGAACAACAAGTCTGGCGACAAGAACGGCAACAGCAACAGCAACAGCAACATCGATTCCTCGTGAGAATTCATCAACTTGAACAACAACATGTCGTTGGCCGTGTTGAAGTTCCCTCTCTGCCTCTTCCTCATGCTGGTAGCAGGAGCAGAGTGTCAAGAACTCCTGATCCACTTGAAGTTCGATGAAACCGGGGGTCAGAGTTCCTTCCAGGATTCCTCGAGCCACAACAAGAATGCTGACTGCCGACTTTCAGGCGCTTCCTGTCCGAGGTCAGGACAGCAAGGAGCCGTTGGCCTTGCAGTTTACTTCGCCGCATCCTGCCCACGAGACACGAGCACCTACCGCGATGACTGCGAGTACACGGATGCAGTCAAGTCATACAACTCACTTGCGCCAGGGCAGAAGACAGACTGCTTCTACAGCAATCAGAAGCGGATTGAGATGCTCAGCAAGTACATCACTCAGTCAGCCACGTGCGGCAGTGCCGTCAGGTTCGACCCCGTGCAGATTCACGATGGGACGGTGGCCATGTGGTACAAGGAGTACGGGTCGAGAGACAGCTCGAGGGGCTGGGACCTCAGCCTGGTAGGAGGAAGCGCGTTCGTCATGGGACGTATCGGCCCTGCTCACTGGGGAGGATACTGGTGCGGTCATTGGCACCTTGCTTTGCCTGACGGGTACGCGGGAAACTCGCTCAAAGGCTGGGATCACCTATCCTGGCACCACCTCGCCTTTGTGTTTGCGGGGGATACCGTCGTGATGTACCTGGACGGGTCCAGAGTCCTCATGCTCGCCGACGCCGGGAGCTGTAGCAAAGAGCTCTCCTTCCTCGGCAAGCGGACTGTGAGGTACGACCAGCAGGGCAACAGCGTGCGAGGTGTTGAGTGGTCGGGAGGGTTGGACGCCAGGAAGGTACAGGACACGCCAGGAGCGATCAACAACATGCTAAAGGTGAAGGAATGGAGCACAAACTACCTCAAGGGCCTCGTCGATGACTTCCGGGTGTACGACCGTCCTCTGACTGAGACAGACATTCGAGGCATCATGCACTGAGGTCGAGAGACCTACCGGAGCCTCTGGCGATCAGTTGCTAATGTGGGGATGAGAAGAGTTTTTGTTGACTTGGTTTGTGTTTGATTCTTTCTTTCGTCTTCCATTCGATCACAAAGAATATCGACGTGTTTGCTTGTTTCCTCCTCCGCACTCCCACCGCAAACCTCCTCCTCGGATCTCATTGCACCACCTGTTACCCCCAGAGCGTTCGCTGCAGCAGGAGTAACCATTAGAGTTTCCTCCTCTCGGCTTCGCTGCGAACGTCTCCATAGTCGCGGTCGGTCACGCGCTTGCCCGTCTCAACGTAGTACTGATCGTCGTGATCGAGGATGCGATACCTTGACAGCCGTCAGGGAGCCGTCAGGGAGCGACTTCACTTACATCCATACCACCATCCCCACAAACGCAACAAGGACGGCAACCACTGCTCCGGCAACCTGCTCCTCCTGTCAGGCACCAGACGCTGCAGGCCGTGGAGACCTGGGAGAGGACGATGATGAATGCGAAGGCGAGGAGCAGATGGAAGAATTGCTGCGTCTGACTCCACGCAGAAGGCATGAGGATACAAGATTCAAGCTTTCTTGGTCAAGAGCTGAACCGATCAGATTAAAGTGAAGAACAAAGAGATAGAATTGAGGATGATGTAGTATGTTTGAAGTGGTTGAGATGATGGCGGTGATGATGTTTTGAAGTAAACTTGTATGAGAACTTGACACTGTTGTTGACATAGACCATGATTGAAATGCCTCTCTCTTGTTCTCAAATAAGTTTACAGGATGCAACCTCTGACAAGACTGATCTTCGATCAAACATGTGTATGTAATGTGTGAGGGACATAGGGAGAGGGAGGGAGAGGAAGATGGGTAGTGAGAGAGAATGCATGTTTTACCTCTTTCAGATTCATTTGTATCACCTTAATCTTTCTCTTCATCATCTTTCTCTTAATCTTGCCCCTCATCATCCTCTGCTATGTACTCGGTCTCATTGGAACTTTTCTCTCACCGTCATGCAAGTCTGACCTGTCCCTGATCCCACATGCATGCTAAAACTCTCAGCTGTTCATGTGTACAAAGAGACAATAACTTGCTCCTCTACATCCTTGGCTTCAACTCCTCCCTTCCTGTGTCCTCCTTCTCCCCCACGCTCTTCATTCCTTTCTCTCACACTGTCTTACCTACGGAAACCATGTGATACGCTATCCATTTGCTCTCCTCCCTTCCCTCCCCTCCATCCTCCCGGTCCCTCCCCCTCCCCCTCTTCCCTATTCCCTATTCTCCGGTCAATAAATTCATCATCTACTGCCTGGGCGGCATCCTGGTAGCAACGCGGTGCTACAGTAGAGATGAAAGGGGGAGGGGAGCGAGGGAGGGAGGGAGGCAGGCAGGCAGGCAGGCAGGCAGGTAAGAGAAGAGGAACGAAGGGAAGGAGGGAAGGAGGGAAGGAGGGAAGGAGGGAAGGAGGGAAGGAGACAGACGGTAGAGTTGAGGACATCATTACAAGTTTGCCGTGAAAACGTTTTGAATGCAGCAAGGGAAACATGGAGGTAGAGGCTCGTGTACCATCACAAGGTCAACTGGTGCAAGGGACCTTATGAGAGTGGTGCGAGCATACGAGGAGAGAACATCCAAGATGAACGAGAGGAGGAGGAGGAGGAAGAGGAGGAGGATCAAGGAAAGTTGAACGAGAGGAGAAGTGAGGCATCGGAAAGAAATTCGAAGTGTTTCATATGATGTATTTACAACAACAAAAGAACAACTGCTAGATTTCTCCCTCAGCTTCAAACCAGCTCGCCGACGTAACCTGCAGCAGAAAAGTGACCAACAACAACTTTAAAGCTTTATGATGATTCAAAGAATAACAAACAACGTCAACACACAAACAATCTAGCATCTTCCTTACTTTTTTCCAGCTCCTCCAACTTCACTCCCATCTTGTTCCTGTTAGTGTTCCCGTCGATCTGCTGTAGCGGCAGCCTCCCCTGCCGCATGCCCAACGTCTTGCTCCCCTTCGGCTGCTGCGGCTGCCCGCGCACGATCGGAAGGATCCCATCCCTGTTGACAAGCACGCACCCGCAGGTTGTCTTGACCTCGGGAGCGAAGTGATCCTTGCTCGTTGAGAAGATAGTGCATAGCCGCGTGCTCCTCGACAGCCCGATGCCGTGCTGCTGCGCCTCGTGTCCTCGGAACACGTAGCTCACCCGGTGCTGCTCCATGAAGATATCGAGCGTCTTCTCCCCGAAGCACGAGCATCCTCGTGACGACAGCCCGAACCCCTGGCTGTCCAGCTGCTGCTGTACCTCCACCGCCGTCTCCCGGTCGGGCGGCACCGGGTCCGACCACAGCATGGAGTGGACCATGTCGCCGCGCCGGACGAGCTTGAGGGGGTTGGGCGTCTCGTTCACCATCTCCAGGCTCGCCCCGGGCTGGCAGAGCTCCTTGGGGATGCCACCATGAACGCAGAAGACTCGGTTGGCGACGCGGGCGGCGAGGGGGAGGGTGTCGAAGAAGCAGTTAACGCTCTCCCACACCGTCCGTCCGTCCGCGTCTCCGAAGATCCTCAGGCACTGGTGGAGGAACGAGCCCTCCCTGTACGTCTTGATGTTGCCGTTCACCTCCCGAGTCTCGTGGTTCCCCCTTATCATCCACCACTTCCTCGGGTTCAGTACCTTCTGCGCCATCATGTACGCCACCACCGGCAAGCTGTCCGCCCCCCGGTCCACAAAGTCCCCGAGGAACAGAAAGTCCGCACCCTGCGCCTCCGGGCCTGCCGGCCAGAGGATCCTACGGAAGAAGGTCAAGTCCAGCAGGTTCCCGTGGATGTCCCCCAGCACGTAGCAGGGGGCCGGGATCTCGAGCATCCGCGGCTCCTTCAGCTGGATGTTAGCTGCAGCCTCGGCCACGTCGAGCACGAGGTTCTTCAGCATCTCGCGGTCGACGGGAGGAGGCTGCGTGTTGTTGGCGGTATGGTCCATGAGGGGCTCGATGAGCTGCACCATCTCCCTCGCCCTCCGCACCTCGAAGGACTCCTTGCTGGTAGGCATCGGGCTCTCGCCGTCGAAGAGGAGGGTGGGCACCTGGTGTAGACGAGGTGAGAGGAGGAGGAGGAGGAGGAGGAGGAGGAGGAGGAGGAGGAGCGGGGATTGTTTGACAGACCTGGCAGGTATCAAAGCTTCCGGGAGAGAAGGACTGGGCCACACTGATGGACTTGGGGGAGAAGGTGAAGTCCCGAGCGTCTGCCTGCTCGGAGAGGACGAGGTCGCGGACCTGGTTCATCTTCCCCTGCTGCGCCAGCCTCGCGATTTCTGACGCCAACCTCGCCACCTGGTCCATCTCCCCCGATCGCACAGCATCCAGGAGCGAAGACTTGACGGGAGAGAAGCTGCTTTGCTCCTTCTGCATGAGACCTGATCCATCTCGTCATGGTCCTCCTCCTCCTCCTCCTCCTCCCTGCCCTTCAACCATCCTCTCTCCTCCTCTTCCTCCTCAACTTTCTCACCTGGGCTGCGGAAAAGAGCCTTGGGCGTGGGTCGGGTGGCATTCCCAGAGCTGGGAGGGTGCGAAGTGGGGGTCCCGGAGGCTTCTTTCTCGCCCTGCAAAGCAAGTGAGGGCAAGGAGAGCCATCGAAAACGTCGCACATGCTTGCTGTTGGTGTGCCCTCGCACGAAGCTGAGCTGGAAGTCTTCTTTGTTCCTCCTGCTCGCACGATCAGTTAGGACACGAAGTCATGCGGTCGAAGGACGAAGACCTAATCCCGATGAGAACGGAAGTCCCGGGCACCCCGAGGATGGAGTTCTTGATCTCAATCTGTCAAAAAGTTCACAAGGAGGCAAGGAGGAGGAGGAGGAGGAGGAGGAGGAGGAGGAGGAGGAGGAGGGCAGGCAAGACTCCTACCACGCTCCTCCCCAGGGCGGGCACATGGTCGACATGGAGGATCTCGTCGTTGACTTTGAGCAAGTTGGATCGCTCAGCCGCTCCCCCCGCCACGAGCTCAGTGACGAAGCACCTCCCCTCCTCCGCACTCGAGCACTTGGGGTGGGACTGGTGGGGATCAGTTGGGGTCGACGAGAGCCTCAAGCCCAACCCTGCGATAACTACCGACCCATCTCCGTTCGGCGTCATCTGCATCAACATCATCGTGAGTCGCCACCACGCGCCCTCGCGTCTCTCATCGTCACTTCTGTCACAGGTCCTACAATGGCACTTATTGTACATGACCTCTTTCTCTAACCTTTGGCTCAAGAAAGACTTTGGAGAGACAAGGGACGGGAGAAAGACAACAGGACTATCATCGAGCCCCCTCAGTTCAAGAGCACGTCCAGCATTCAATGATTTGAACTGTCTCCTTGTTTCTACACCATTTATTTCGTCCTATGTATCGATTGGAGAATACATGAGTTGTTCTCATCTTCGACAATCGACCAACAGTAAGAACCTTCTGACCGTATGCTTCCTACTAGATCCTCATCCTCTCTCACTGTTTCTGCTTGAATGCCGATCCCTACAGTTGTACTTCCTCCTAGAGCGCTACATCTCATTCTATCTCTTGTACATCATCGCTTTCCTTCTCATCGTTTGTTCTCGTCTGTTCCATCCTCTGTCCTCTGCTGTGCAACTTCTTCTTATCTTATCTCCTCCCTTGCCTTCTATCCCGCATCTACATTCTTCCTCAAGTTCTTTGTATCCCTCCTCTCGCATCCCTCCCGATCCTGCTTGAGTCCCATCTCTTTCTCTCTCCCCACCTCCCTCCCCGGCTCCCTCCCTCCCTCCCTCCCTCCTTCTCTCACACCTCCTTCCTCTACTTGTACATCCTTCGCTCCTCCTCTCCCTCCCCCGTCGCCCTGCCATGCTCCCTCCCCCTTCCGAATCTTCGCTCTGCATGCTGCCCTTCCACACCTTGCTCTGCTAACGGTATTCCAGTAGGGTCCCATAACCCTTCACCCCTACCCTTCAAGTGAGGATATACGTATAGATCTGGGGTTTCTACACCATGGGGGTGGGTCATCTCAGAGGGGTGGTAGGGTAATAGGCGTGGAAACTTTGAAAAGACAACGGAACAAAATAAAAGTGTTTTAATTCAAATATCGGAAGTTGAGAACAAGTTGAGGCTGAGCGATCCCGACAGTCGAACAACCAACTGACGTCAGTGACTACACACTTCAAGGCTTTCAAGTACACATCCCGGGGCGGCCGCCGGGCCTCAGTCCGAGGCCCGGGCCTGGCGCCGCCGATCGGACCGTGACAGGCTCCGTAGGACTCAGGGCCATGACCGTACAGTGATCGGATCACTGTACGGTCCGAGTACCGTATGCCCGGGTAGTCGGCCCGGGGCCCGGCCGCAACTGAAGGCTTCCCGGAGCCTGAGTCCCAGTCCGGGAACTTCGCCACCCGGGCCCGGCGTCACTACGGTGAGCTGCTGATCCTGATGATCAGTGACAAACTCACGGTCACCGTCACGGTTTAGGAAGCCTCACTACGGCAGTACGGCGGTACCGTACTACCGTAGACGGTACGGCACGGTTGGGCGCATCGCCGTCACGCACCGGAATGATCCGGTGCTACGGCATGCTAGCCTGGTACCGTCACTAATCGGTGATCGAGTCCAGTGGCATCGGCGTGCGACATTCGAAGAATGAGTAAAGGGTTCAATTGACGATTTACAGATCTAAAGGAAATAGAGGGCCTTGCAAGATGACTAGAATACGTAAGAGGAGTGATAGCAAGGTGAGTGTTGGCAAGGTCAAGAAAATCCCTCCAACCCCAGCCATTGCAGCCTGCAAGCTCGAATAGCTGATGCTGAACACACAAACCTGGTACTTCTACTTGCGACCTCCACGTTCCTTCATGCCGACCATCAGGTTCTCTCCCTCGAGGAAGTTGTAATACGCGATGGACATGTTGTCCTTCAGCACGCCGATCTTCACAGTGCTCAACTTCATCTTGTTCGCCGGTAGCCCGCCCAGGTAGCTGGTGAGTTTGTCCTTGAGATCCTTGATGGTGCAGTTTGTTGCGATGCTGTTGAGCATGACAGTCTGACCGTTGAAGTTGAACTTGGAGTTTACCTCCTCCTTAGGAACCAGCACCTTGACCGTGATCGGGTTCGGGTGGTTGGCAGCCCACGTGTGCTCCGGATAGAGGTTTGCCTCAGCCTTGGCTCGCTTGGGATCTGACTCAGCCGGCATTCCCGGCATCATTCCCGGCGCTCCAGGTGGCATCCCCATCATGCCGGGCGGCATACCGGGTGGCATACCGGGCGGCATACCGGGCGGCATCCCTTGCATCCCGTACATCATGCCACCTGGTGGGCCAGGAACTGGAGGGCCTCCTGGTCGCATCATCATCATCCCTCCCGGCCCAGGCATCATTCCTCCCGGTCCAGGCATGCCTGGAGGAGGACCGCCGTGAGGCATAGCGTGCATGGGAGGTGCATGTTGAGGAGGAGGAGGAGGTTGCTGCGGTGGCATCGAGGACACCGGAGGCGGAGGAGGAGCTTGGCTGGCCTGCGACATGTCTGGCCTTGGGGGCGCAGCTCCGATAGCGCCGGCAACCTTCTCTTCCGCACGCTTAATGATGTCTGCGACATTCTTCTCCGCCTCTTGTCTCTGCTGCATGAGTTGCTGCGCCTCCATCGCTGCTCTAGCAGCTGCCTGCTGTTTGGCTTGGTTTTGAGCTGCTCCATCTCCCTGCACAGAAAGCCCATCAAACAAGGAGGATGAGGAGGGGAGAAATTTACCTTGCCGTCGCCCTTCTTCTTCGAGTCTCCAAACACCTCCTCGTCTGTTCCGAAGATGTCCTTACGCTTAGCTGCCATCTTTGCCAAACTCTGCCCAACCTCCACGTGAGCAGCGAGGGTGTCTTCCTTCTCTCCAGGCTTGACGATACCACTCTTCTCCTTCCACTTGGGATCCAACAAGGCGATACGCATATGCTCCGCCATTTGTGCAACCGGCACTTGTTGGCCTGTGATGGGAGAGATCATGTAGGCAGAAGAGCCCTTTCCTCCATCCGCAGACGGCGCTGGCTTGGAGTAGTTCTTCACGATCTTCATTGGTCCATCCAGGTCTTGTTGAAGGATTTCTTGTTCTGGTTTCTCTTCTGGCGGAGGTTGAGCAACTGAGGTGTCTTCCTCCATGTCCATGTCTCCTCCTTCATCCATCTCCATGTCCGCCTGCTCCTCCACCACCTTCTCCTTCACAGGCTCGATTGCTGTGTGGGCCCGCAGGCGGAGTGCCCTCAGTTCGGATTCGGAGAGAGGAGGGGGGAGGTCGGCGTCTTCGCTGTCCTTGAAATCAATCATTTCAACCACCTTGAAGTCATGCCAGTCGATTGTCGCCGCGATCTCTCGCTCTCTCTTCGCCTGGTCTTCAGTCATCTGCCTCTGCTTCTCCACGTGGGCCTCCCAGTCTAGCTTCTGGAATGCTCGCTCAAGCACGTCCACATGGTCTTCAGCGTCCTTTTCCAGCTTCTCGATGATTCCCTCCGGCGGGTTCACGACCTTGGTGTAGGCCTCCACCAGCCCCGTGAAGTAAGAGAACAAGTAGTGATGCCCCTTCAAGAAGTCAAACTGCGGGTTTCTGCTCTCTCGCGTCAGCAGGCCATTCAAGAACGAGCGGCCATTCAGCGCAACGTACTGGGCCGTGAGCTTGATAATGTCAAGGTCAAGACTTGGGATGGTCAAACCGTCAGGAGGTTTCACGGTGTAAGCATCAGGAGGAGGCTCCTTGAGAGGCCGTTTCTGCTTCTTCTCTATGGTGGCCTTGGCCTCAATGGTCACGGAAACTTCCTTCTTGTCTCCAGCACCTTCCGCCTGATTGTCCTCCGGCTTCGACGAAGCCACTTCTGGTGCGGCTGGGCCCGAGGACTCTCGCGCTTCTGCGAGCTTCTTCTGATAGTAGGGATAGTAAGGAGACGTCGACTGAAGGAAGGCAAACTTGGTGGTATTGCGCTCATTGTTCAAGATCCTCTGCTCGAACTGGGGACCGTTCTTGGCGACGAAAGAAGCTGTCTTGTCGACGATGCTCTTCATGTCAGGAGGAGGAACAATGATCCCGATCGTCTTGATGGAGGATTCTGGTCCTGTATCTCCTCCTCCTCCTTCTCCCGCCATACCGCCCATGCTCGCGTCCGGCATTCTGCTGCCGCGGCTCGTGGTTCTACCCCTACCCTACCCCCTATCAATACCCCACCCCCTGCTTATTGACCCCTACCACCTGAATGATGACCTCCATCATCGAATTTCACCCCACCAAAATAATTTACCCACCGGGTGAAATATGTGCAAATTACCCTACCAATTCATACTTTGTACCCTACCTATGAAATGAATCATACACCCTACCACCCTTTTTTACCTGAACCTTCACCCCCACCCTGCACGTTACTCTCACCCACCCTGCCTGACAAAAGCAGTGACCGCATCCCCGCTCATACCCACAAGTCCTGCAAATGCTGCCCTTCAAAGCTTCTGCGGGAAGGAGCAGGAGGAGGTCGAGGTCGAGGACGAGAAGAAGGATGGGAAGAATGACGAGGAGCAGCAGGATCAGAAGTAGAAAGAACACGTCAGGTGTTGATGTCACATGAGAGAAGACATGACGGGTTGTTTCATGTGGGGATTCAGGGTATTGAGGTCAGCGGGTATGAATGTAGAGTTTAACAATCCTTGTACATCAGCATCAGTTCTGCTCGTATGTTTAAGGCAGCAGATAGCGACAAAGGAAGATACTGAAGTGCCGGTGTATTCCATCATGCGGTGTCATTGATGGTCAGATAGTTGGAAAAGCGATCAAGGACATTTCTTTCCTTTCATTACAGACGTCGTAGGCAGAAAGGGAGCGTGTGGACCAGCGAAGAACAAGCGTTTCCTGGAATCAGCTGATGAGTTCAACCTGCAGGTTTCACGTTGCGCTCTTGATCGATCGGGGGAAACTGGAAACTTTTCAGTGGGACGACATCGGGGCTGTGCTCGTCGAGACCTCTTGATTGCGGGCCATGTCGCAAACAAACGCTGCCGTTGCTCCTTTTCCTCCTCCTCCCAAGTTTTACGAGGAGTTCGAGCCTCATTCGAACAAGGAGTTTCAATGCCCCGCGCCTCCTCCGCCCATAGAAGGTGGACCACCTTGGCTGGACCCTTCTGGGGGTCCTCAAGGGAGAGGTTCAACTGACGCTAGCTGCCAGGGCCTTACGTCATGTTCGGAACCTTGTACGATACTTCTTTCGCGCCACAACAGCCCCATGCTGCTCTTGCCGAGAAGGTCTCTCGCCATCGCCGTGCTAGTACATGTGACTTGATGGCAGGGGTTGGAGCTGGGCATCTCAGACAGCGAATCGCAGTCGCCGATTGCCATCATGAGGCTGTTGAATAGGGCACTTCCAGGTTGATAGTGAACCCTCGCTATTGCCTTGCTGTGTTTTGGCCGCAGACTTGCAGCTTGCTGTCTTCCTTGGTGGTATCTTGACTTTATTGACTGCTCTCTATTGCAGACGAATATTTGAACCTTTTGAAGCTCATGATCGGTGAGAGTTACTCCGAGTCCTTTGGGACATGGCTGATCAGTTTGCATGCAGAACGCCCAACGCTCTGCCGCTCTGAAGAAGATCAGAAGAAAATTCGAGAGATAGACGAGCAGGTAAACTGAGTGTGTGCTGGGGCTGATGACAAGCTAAGATTTCATCCTCCTGTTTGTTCTCGCAGCGAGGAAAGATTGAAAGCATCATCGGAGCGATGCATCTCACCCTCTCCCGATTTCGGCCATATCAGGCAAGACAGGCGTTGATCACAACACTGCGCGCTCAGGTACCTTTCTCATGGGATGTGTTAGCATCGTAAGAGAGTTTTCTTAGGTAGAAAAACGTCGGGAAGAAGCGAAACAGCTCAAGTACATTGAGAGTTCGAACTTTGAGAAATCTTTCCTGACTCGCTCGAACTTGAAGGGAATGTCGAATGAAAGCTCAAGCTCTTATTTCCAATGCCTCCAAGCAGCTGAAGGATGCGGGAGAATCTCTTCAGAAGGCAAGTCAGGTTGGAACCTCAATCATGCCAAGTGTATTTGTTTCTGACGTGGGCGCCGTGTAGACCAAAGCTCAGATTCTTGCAAACGCAAGCGCGGTGAGTGATGACTTGTTGGGTTGTGTAACATGAGACTGACGGTTGTTGCTGGCAGTACGCGAAGAAGGACAGTGAGTCGTCGTGTCGTCCTCTCTCTGCTCCCAAGCTCACTGTGTTCTACTCAGCTGCGCAGCCCCCTGCTAGAACGCCCACACCTGCAGCAGTAGCTGCTGCTTCTGCTGCTGGATCATCGTCGGTGAATTCAACTGCAGCAGCGACAGACACAGAAGCAGCTCCATCAGGGGAGAAGGAGAAGGAGCAGGCAAGCAAAGACTCCGACGAGGCAAAGGATAAACGATCAGCTAAGGAGAAGGTGTCCCCTTGCCCGATGACTGAGCAAAGCTTGACATGTTGAAAGTGTGAAGAAGAGAATCAACGGCTCGAACAAGTCAAACGTCGAAAGACAGGTGAAGTAGTTTGATGGGAAAACCACACCTTTTTCTCTTACTCATGTCAACAGCTACACTCTTGAAGAAACTCAAGAGTTTAGATCGGAATGCAGTTCAGGTATCATTTCAATGCTGATGCCATGTTTGTAAGGAAACCCCCGCAGCCGGAAGCGACGAATGTGACTGCAGCTCTTGCTGCCGAGCCTAAAGAACCTCAGGAACTTGCGGGAGCGGCAGCAAATGACTCGGCAGAAGCCCCTCAAGCCGATGCTCCTCCGGCAGAAGCTCCGGCAGAAGCTCCTCCAGCAGACGCTCCAGCACAGGCTCCGGCAGAGGCTCCATCAGACCCTCCAGCAGAAGCTCCAGGTACCCCGATAACGTTGACTGTAAGATGCTTGACGCGCGTGTAGATGCGATGGATGTCTCGACGGAGGGAGGTCAGGAGCTATGCTCTCCTTTCCGTGCTGCCTGTGACTCTCTTCCAGGCGCATCGTGAGCTCATCAAGGACCAGAGGAGCAACGAGTTTGACATCGGCCGTTAGCCCGTCTGTCTGTCGTAGTTGGAGTAAGGATGGGATAAACAATGGAATGAAAGTGAGGGATAAGCTCGATTGACTCGTTACGGTCAGCTGCCGTCCTGGTTGTCACGTCCTGCACCTGTGTGAATGATCTCGATGTCCGGCAGTCTGATCAGCCGCTCAAACGGCAGCCGACGAGCATGAGCCCGCCTCGTCTCTGCCAGCCAGGAGCAGAACATGCGCGAGAGCACCTGCAGCCGCTGGGCGTGTATCCTCCGCGCAAACGAGATCATCTCCAGTCCCCGCGAGGCCGTCAGCTCCAGCTCCTCTTGCTCCTCCGTCATGTCTCTCAACACTGTCAGCGCGGCCTCCACGGTGGAGCAGAGGAGGAGGGCGGGAGGCTGCAGGTCGGCTCGTTCATCCATGTGCAAACTCTTAGAGATCGCCAGCCCCTCCTCGCACGTCTCGTCCACCAGCATCAGCAGCACCTTCATCGCCTCCTGCGCGTGCAGCAACCGTGACTTGTCGCTCTCAGCTTGCTGCTGCAGCTGGGCGATTTGGTTGAGGAAGTTGTGTTGGGCATGCTGAAGCTCCATCAGCTGCTCCTCGTGGTGCTCGAGCAGGACATGCAACTGCTCGTATGCCTCCCGCATCTCCTGCATGTCACCTAAGATCTTGTCCTGCTCTTGAACTGCAACCTCCTCACTTCTGACCTCCTCTCTTTCAACTTCACTTGTCTGTGTCGCCCTGTGCCCGAAGCTCTTGCGCTCTTGCTCCTTCGATGCATCGATGTCGAGCTTCATCTCGTCGATGAGACCAAACAAGTGCTCGCACTCTCTCAGGATGGCTGCTGCTGTTGTCCCCGCAACAGCTTCGAGTTCAAGTTCACGAGCATCGCCAAGACCCTGGAGAGGAGAACAGCCGTTGCCGTCCCCGAGCATGGAGTGTTCCAGTGCCAGCTGCTCAACACCACAACTTCGAGGATGCAGGAACCGTTTGCGATGAAAGACATTTGAGCGAGGAGGGGAAGGCGATTCATCGTCCCAGTCCCTTCTGATCGTTTCTCTGATCTTTCCTCTTCGGTACTCCGTCTCATCCACTTCGTCCCACTCACCCTCTCCGCCGCTCTTGGGGACTGTTCCTATCGTCCTCCTCCTCCAGCCTGCCGATGCTTGCAGCGGATTTCCGTCCTCGTTCCACGAGTAGTTGAGTCTTGGAGCAGAGAGCCTGGCCTGCATATCCTTCACCGCACTCCTCATCGCCTTGAGGGATTGATGCTGCTTCCTCGGTGTGGAGACAGAAAGTGGCAGCGACAAACTAGGACCATTCATGGTTGCAACCCTGCAAGCAAGTCAGCCATGACAGAAATGGACTGCGAAACAGCGCTGTCCCATTCTCACTCTCAACCTCCTCCAACAAGCATCACGATGCTTCTGCACCCACAAGATTCTTTCTCTCTCCGTCTGATATGACCATGTACAAGATCATCCATCCACCTTCATCTCCTCATTGTGACCATACGGCTCGGCATGCTTTGTTGCACACCCAACGTCTCGAGAGTCAGTCTCCTCGGTCTTACTTTCTCCCACCCTCCTTCTCGTCAACCATGGTCACAGGGTTTCTCTTTACGGTCCTCCTCCTCCCTCCCCCTCCTCTCCTCTCATCCTCCTATCCTGCAGCAGCATCTGGCCTGGTTTGATGACCGAAGCATTTTTCGCGGGGGCATGCGTGCAGTCACGGGGCCTCGGGGCCTACGGTGACCCGGCCGGCTATCCTAGTGTACCGGGCCTACTGGTACTGATTGCCCTCGTACTGATGTTTAACTTAACTTTGAGTAAAAGTAGTACCACTGACGGTCGACTCTCAGCCGCCGCTGCGGAAGTGCTTCCGCGCGCACAGTGGCCTCCCGGGCCGGAGTACGGTCTTCTTTACTCAAAGTTAAGTTAAAAAATCACTGTACGAGCACAATCAGGTGAACTTAGAGCCTGCTGGCTTGATCCTGACATTGGGTCATACGGCGGGAACTGAACTCGGAAAGAAAAGACGGCGAGACCCACAAGTTCAACCAAACTTCAACCAAACCGGAACCCTCCTTGACTCATCCCGAAAGATCCTGGACCGGATGCGTTAATCAATTTCTAATCTGATCGGAACTGGACGCCCGGCCGCCGCCCGGGCGGGCCGGGCCACGCTGCTGGGCCTGCCCGGCCAGTCACGGTCAGGGCGGCGCCGATCATCCGTGCGGCCCCGGCCGGATTGTGACCGCACTGCAAGGGATGGCAGCCTGAGCGGCTGAGGCAGGCTGGAATTTACATAACTTGAGTAAATTATCCTACTGGGAGCTCTATGGACCCCTTGAACACCCCACGTTTCTCGATGAAGGGCGGGGGTGGGTTGATGCAGGGAGATGGAAAAAATGGCGGGGAAGGCGGAGGGGAGGAAGAGGGGAGAGGAGGAAGATGTGGGGCAAATAAAGGCAGGACTAGCAGAGATAGGAGCAAGAGAACAGATTGTAAGACATCTGGTGTGAGAAAAGAAGCTGTGTTGGTCTGGGTTGGAGCAGGAGGCGAAGGCTTCGTGCTTTAAAGATTCTACTGGACTTGAGCAGAGGCGAAGGGGGGCGAGCAAGGAGTTAGATGTAGGATTTTGCAGATCTTGTGTTGAATTCACACATGGTTCATTTCTATCTCACTGTTTGTCGTGAGTATCAAAGGACATTCAATCCAGATGAGCGAGTTGTTGACTGTTTTTGCAAGCACTCACTGACTAGATTTCCAACCATGATTTGAGCTCATTGTTACAGGTCCAATAGGACTTGAGGATCATTGCTGTCTTCAGCAGCAGAGAGATGGATCTCCTTTGTCTGATATGACCGAGCACTTTCACGGCGTTGGGCTGTTTGGCGGCATGGGATAATATAAGCTGACGTAATACAACAATCGCGATGGAAGCGATACTATGGCAACCAGGGATGGACGACGAATCCAAGGCAAGTATCAAGATGTGTGGACATGCTCAGTGTGTATGCGCTACAGAGACTCTTGATATCCACAGCCAAGAGCCTGTGCTGCCTCCTGGGTGAGCTGCTGGCACATGGTTGACACATGACACTGATTTGAACATTCAGGTTCTTCCTTATAGTCAAACGAGCTTCACAGGAGGAGAAGTTTGTGTTGCAGTGGATGATTCCTGGGCATGTGGATCCCGTGGCAGAGAGTTTGATCGACAAGACTCTGAATCAGGCAGAAACAAGCTCCCTGCTCAACGCCAGGAAGAGCCACGATGAGCATGTCGATCATTTCATTCAGCACAAGATCAATGTCAAGGCCTTCTTGTTCGCCTTGAAGAAGAAGCTTCAAAGGCAGAAGGAGGCTGAAGCCAAGCACCTTGAGAACGGAAACCACTGTGATGATGTGCAGCCGCCCCGAGGACATCACAAACACTCTCGGCGATCCAAAGGCTCCCGTACAAGCTCGTCCGGTCAGAGATCCGCGTCCTCTCAGCCCTCCGCACACCCCCGGGGCGGAGGGCCTGGCATGCATCGCAACTTGTCGCCGACTGATGAGCATCATCCACAGCCGTTCGACAGGAGGAGGAGCAGCGGAGGTGCTGGGGGCGACCCCAACTTTATGAGCCAGATGATGAAAAGCTGGCGCAAGGACAGCGATGATGTGGGGAATGGACACGAGAGTCACTCCATGCACAACCTGCATGACGGGCATGCTGCTCTGAGCAGTCACGGGACAGCAGACAGGCTGCAGCAGGATCACGACGACGGAATGATGAGCTTTCCCGAGATTTACGATCACTTCAGCGTTCACTGCGACGAGCCCGTAACTGAGCATGATGGACCTCATCGAATGCAGGAGAGGAGGAGGAAGGAGGAGCCCCTTGCGAGCTCCAAGAGGAGCCGGAGCTGGGACGAAGACGGGCAGGAGGGAAAGCACGAGACGCCTTGCAGTCTCGATGTACTCGCAGCGTTCTCGACGGGCCGAGGAGCTTTCGACAAGCCGACGTTCAAGTGCCAGCGCTGCGGGAGATCGTTCGTGTACCAGAAATGGCTGGAGAGACACGAGAGGATTTGCTGCGGCGAAGAGCTGATGAGCAGGACAGACAACCTGAGCCGCGGAGGGAGGGGGAGGGGAGGGAGAGGACGAGGACGAGGATTTAGGAGGAGCTACGAGCGCGACCGGGCGCGGAACTCTTATGGGATGTCGGAAGCGTCGAGTTCAAATCGATTCTCTAATGACTATGGCGAAAGGAGATACCGAGACTGAGAAGAGGAGGAGAGGAGAGGAGAGGGAAGAGCAGGAGAGAGAAGCGGGAAATTGTGGGGGAGCGGAGGGGAGTGGGAGGGAAAGTTGAGAGGGAGAGGTGGAGAGGAATCGACGTAAGTTATTTATGAGCGATTTGCTTTGAATGAAAGGTTTGTGAGGTAAAATGTGCTGTTAGTGCCCAGAGATTGAAGCATGCATGTCTAACGAGAATCAAGTCCAGAAATGATAGGTTGCAACCGAAGGAAGAAAGCAGAAAATAAGAAGAGAAGATCAGAGAAGAGAAACGAAGGGATGTAGTCATGAAGATATGAAAGATTTATTCCTTCTTGGAAAATGAAATTGTTCTCAGCTTCCTGTGGCAAGAGCCAAATCGCTCCTGCTGCATCTTTTTGTATTGTTTGTCTGATATCGATGCTGATTCATGTTTTCTTGTCTGTTGTTCCCTATATATACACTTACATTCTGCTTTTTCATCTGTTTGTTGCTTTCAAGATTGCTATCCCTATGTTTCCATGCTTCTTCTACCTTTCATCGCTTCTTCATCATAACCATCCGCGCAATGACGTCCTGCAGCAAAACAAAAATCCTTCAACCTCCTCCTCCTCCTCCTCCTCCTCGATCCTCCTCCTCCTCCTCCTCGATCCTCCTCCTCCTCCTTGATCCTCCTCCTCCTCCTCCTGCTCCTCCTTGATCCTCCTCCTCCTGCTCCTCCTTGATCCTCCTCCTCCTCCTCCTCCTCCTCCTCCTCCTCCTAGCCGTAGCACCACTTCTCTGTCCTCTTCTTCCGCCACTCTCTCGCGCCCTCCATCTGTACCTCAGCTTGCTCTGGTCGGAGGACGGCAATAACAGAGTAGAGCTCATCTCTGACAAGACCGTGAGGGAGGGGAGAGGAGGAGGAAGAAACGTACCTCGTGATCTTGTGCAGGGGCCTTACCGTCTGATCAGGAGGAGGCGACTGAGGTCCCTTCGAGGGTGGAAAATCCCCTTCCTCCTCAGCTTTCCGTCTCTCCACTACCACTACCTGCTGCTTCTGCTGCTTCTGCTGCTGCTGCTGCTGCTGCTGCTGCTGCTGCTGCTGCTGCTGCTGCTGCTGCTGCTGCTGCTGCTGCTGCTGCTGCTGTTCCTCCTTCTCCTGGCGTAGTAATGTTGCGGTCTGCACAGGAGAAGGTTTCCTTGCGTCCTCCATTTTGCTTCTTTCTTCCGTTTCACGCTGCTGCTGCTGCTCTTCCTTGAGATCCGCTGCCTCTCCACGAGCTGCTGCTTTGTTGGATGTCTCCTCCTGCTCCTCCTGTTCCTCCTCCTGTCCGACTGGGATTCCCTCATGCTGTGGGCCATCCACTTTTTGCCGCTCCGACGTGCTGAGATTCTTGGTTTCGTCCTCCTCCCATTCTTTCTTTGTCCGCTCTCCATGCTTGTTTGCATCAAATTCAACCTCCTCCTCTCCCTGCCAGTCGACCTCCCTGTCTACCCCTCTGTCCTCTCCCTCCTCCTCCTCCCTCCTCTCATCTCTGACCTCGCTTCCCGCATCCCCTATTTCGCTCGCTCGCTCGCTCTCCTTCACTCCCTTCGCTTCTTCTTCCTCCCTTTTCTCCGCTCTTTTCTCGTGAAGCTCCTCCTCCAACTTCTTCTGCGCCTCCTGCTCCTCTTTCTCCTCCTCCTCCACCAGCTTCTCCAGCTTCTCCGAATCTTGCTTGTCGTCCTCTTTGGATTTCTGCTGCAGCTGCCGGGCAGTATCGTCGACCTGACGGTCTTGAGAGCTGCTGAGCGCATGCTGGACTTTCCTGGCGGTCGGACGAGGAGAGGCGGAGAGGAGGCGGGGGGAGGGAGGAGCGTGGGGGAGGAAGGAGACGGATTTAGAGGCAAGGGAGGGAAGGGTGGTGGAAAGTTTCTCAGCTCCTCCTTTCCTTGATAGACAAATGTGTTGAGCAAGTTTTGTCTTCCCTTCGTGAGATTTTAATATGAGTGAGGAAAGCAGAGCACGGGGGACGGCAGACCAGGAGGAGGAGGAGGAGAGGAGGAGAGGAGGAGAGGAGGAGAGGAGGAGAGGAGGAGGAGGCTCTCACCATTTCAAGCTCAATCTTCAACTTTCTCTTCTGCTGCATGATGTTTTCCTTCACTTTCTGCATCTCTTCAGCCACAGCCTTCTCCTCCTCCATCTGCCTGATCCTCTCTTTCCTCTGAAACTCGGCGATCCTTTTACTCCGCTCCACGACCTCCATCTGCGCCCGTGTTATCTCCTCCTCCTCCTCCT
>NW_005434591.1:251646-268244 GCF_000315625.1 Guillardia theta CCMP2712 | reverse complement strand
CTCCCCTTCCTCCCCAAGTCTCTTCCTCCATAACTAGAGCTGGGCAAACCTCACTCTCTTCGCCTCCCTTCGCCAACCTCCTTCCCCTCCACTGCTCATTCCTCCTCGTCCTCGTCCTCGTCCTCGTCCTCGTCCTCCTCGTCCTCGTCCTCCTCTGCTTCCCCTACTCTTCTGATCTTCCTGAGTTCTGCTCACCTCAGACTCCAGGGCCCGTTGGATCTCTTGCTCCGTCCTCTCTTTGTTCTTCTCCTCCAGCCGACGACAGGTCTCTTCCTCTTTCTCCCTAATCTTGGTGATCCTCTCCTTCAGCTCCGTCTCCGCCTTCTCCTTCGCGTGCTGCCGCTTCGTCTCCTTCCTCTCGCTCATCCGCATCAGGTCCTCCATGATCTGCCTCCTCCTCTCTGCCTGGAGCGACTGAAGTTTCTCAAGGTGCTCGCTCTTTCTGATCAGACTCGCCTCCTTCTCTTGCGCCATCTTCTCAAGATTCTGTTGCGCCGCCTCCTTCCTCTGCTGCTTTCTCTTCTCCTGCAGCGCCAGCATCTCCACCTTCTCCTCCTTCATTTTCTGCAGTGTCTCTACCCTGACCTGCGTCTTTACCTCCACCTCCTCCATCCTCCTCCTCTTCTCCTCCTCCGCACGCTGGGCTGCTCTCCTCCTCCTCTCAGCCTTCTCCTCCCGTATCCTCTCTTTCTCCTCCTTCTTCCTTCGACTCTCCTCCTCCTGCGCCTCCATCTCCTGCCTCTCCTTCTCCCTCCTCATCTTCTCCTGCTCCTCCATCTCTGCCTGCTTCCGCTTCAGACTCTCCTCCTCCTCTTGCTGCCTCCTAAACTTCGCCATCTGCCGCTCAGCCTCGAGCCTCCGCAGCTCTGCTACTCTTGCTCGCTCCTCCTCCTTCCGCTCCTCCTCCTTCCTGTTCTGCGCGTCAATCTTGTTCTGGATCGACAACTCAAGGCTCCTCCTCCTCGTCTCAGCCTGCAGTATCGCCTGCACCTCCTTCTCGTTCTGCGCTCTCCTCTTGTACATCTCCAGCTGAAACTCGTTCTCGGCTCGCTTTCTCAGCTCGGCGATCAGCTTCTGCAGGTGCGCCGTCCGGTCGAGAGCAGAGCGAGAGGTGGTGGAGGTTGTGCTGCCTCTGCTGATGGAAGAGACTGAGAGGTCCAGCTCACTCCCACCTCGCTCCTCCTCCTCCTCCTCCTCCTCACGCTCCTCTTCCTTCCCCTCCTCCTGTCCCTCCTCGTGCTCCTGGCCCAGCCTGATCTCCAATTCCTGGGTCTTGTTTCCTCGCTCCTCTCTCCTCTCCTCCTGCACTCCGTCGCGGATCGCTTGAGCTGCTGCCAGCACGACCTGCAGTCGCTCCTTTCTCCTCCTCTCATGGCTCTCGTAGCGGATCTTGTGGACGCGAGGAGGGGAGGAGAAGTCCCTGAAGGCGGCGAGAGGCTTGAGGACGAGCTCGTGAGGTAGGATACCCTCCTGCTCGCAGGCTCGCAGAGACCGCGGGCTGTTGGGAGCTCTAGTGCCATCGAAGTTGTGGAGGAGACTGACGAGCAAGGGCTTGTCGCGTGCTGGAGCAGAAAAGAGTGAGGAAGGTTAGCCTTCAAGGAGGAGGGAGAGAAGGAGGAGGAGAAGAAGGAGGGGAGGGGAGGGGAGGGGAGGGAGGGAGGCGAGCAGCAGCAGCAGATGATGATGATGATGGTGATAATCCGAGGATTTACGGGTGAAGAGTGTGAGAGAGACAAGGAGGAGGAGGAGAATTAGACAACAGAAAGGAGGAGGAGAGGGAGGAGGAGGAGGAGGAGGAAGAAGAGAAGGAGCAGAAGGAGGAAGAGGAGGAGGAAGAGGAGGAGGAAGAGGAGGAGGAAGAGGAGGAGGAGAGGGAGGAGGAGAGGGAGGAGGAGAGGGAGGAGGAGGAGGAGGAGGAGGAGGAGGAGGATGAGGAGGAGGAGGAGGAGGAGTCAGTTCTTCACCTTTCTTCTCCTTGCTCGGAGGAGGCGACTTTCTCAATTCATCCTCTGGGAATACAAGGGACACTTCCTTCGTCTGCTCATTAACTTCCGTTATTTTTCCCCCCACCCCCCCCTCCTCCTCCTTCTCCTCCTCCTCCTCCTCCTCCTCCTCTGCACATTCCTCCCCACAAACTCCTCTCCACCCCTTGTCTCTTCTCCTCCTCTTTTTACCTCTTTGTGTTGTGCAGCCTCCAAACCTTTTTCTTGCTCCTGGCTGTCTGCTTCACGTTTCTTCTCCTTTTCCTCCTCCTCCTCCTTCACATCACCATTTGTTTCTCCTCCCACCTCAACGAGTGACACTGCTTCTTTCTCATCTTCTTTCCCCTCTATCTTGTCTTCTCCTCTCGCTTCTCCCATCTCCGCCGACCCTTCAACTCTTCTTTCCTCAGTCTCGCCCTCCTCTGAACTTATTGCTACCTGTTGTCTGTCTAACCCTGTACCCTTTTCTTGTTCCTCTTCCTCCTTCGTCTCCCTCTCATCCACTTTCCCTCTTGCCTTCTCCTCCTTCTCTTCCATCCTTTCTGTCTGCTCTGGCGTTTTCTCCTCATTACTCTCTCCCTCTACATCTTCCCCGTCATTTTTCTCTCCCGTATCTTCCATTCCTTCATTGGTCTCCTCCTTTCCTCCGCCCTCCTTCGATTCCTCTCTGCTTCTTCCTCCTGTCATTTCAATCTTTCCTGTCTGTAGTTCTACTTCACTTCTTCCAAGATCCTCATCACAAGTTTCTTCACTTCCTGGCTCTCTCTCCCTCCTTTCTTCAGCTTCCTTCCGCTGTTTTCCCTCCTCCTTCTCCCCTTCTCCTCCTCCCCCCCCCGTCCTCCAACCTTCATCTGCTCTTTCTTCATCCTCTTTCTCTACCATCGATACCTGTCCGCTAGTCTCCAACTGATTTTCGACTACCTGCTTCTCCTCCTTTCCTCCATTCTCCTCTTTCCCTTCTTCTGCCTCCTTCGCCTCTGCCGACTGATCTCCGCCCCCTCCCTCCTCTTCTCCCCTTGTCACTTCTGCTTCCTGCATCGACTGACTTGCATTCTCTCGGTCTATCTGCCCGCTCATGAAGATTTCTTCTCTCCCCTCCTCTTCAACTGCACTTCTCAGCATTTTCTCTTCTTCTTGCTGACTTTGACCAGATTGATCGTTATCACGCATATCTACGTCTTCTTTCACCTGCTCCTGCTCCTGCTCCTGCTCCTGCTCCTGCTCCTGCTCCTGCTCCTGCGTGACTGTCTCTACCACTTCGACTTTCTCTTCGCCATTGCTCAATCCTTCTCTCGTCTCTTTCAAGTTCATCACTTCCTCCTTCCTCTCTTCTGCTTCTCCGTCCTTGTCCCAAAGGCCGCTCGTGGTTTCCGTGCTAGTTTCTTGACTGATTTCCTGGAGCTGATCCTCCCCTTCCCCCTCCTGCTGCTCCCTCCCTTGCCCCTCCTCTTGCCCCTCCTCTTGCCCCTCCTCTTGCCCCTTGAGTTCTCGAGGCATTTCGACACTCGTTTCCGCTTCTGTCTCCCCAGCTTTCTCCTCCTCGTCCTGTGTAGTCGCCTCCACCTTTTTTTCTCCTTCTCTCACGACTTCAGTCTTTCCGTCTTCATCCCCTTCCCCTATCAACCCTCCATCCTCGCTTATCGACTCTCTCTCCTCCCCTCTCTCCTCTCCTTGCAGACTCGCCCCCGTTGCTTCCTCCTTTTCCGCGGTGGCTCTCAACCCATCCCCTTCTGTCTCAGTTTGTAGCTCTAAACCCCTCTGTCTCTCCTCCTGCTCCTGCTCCTGCTCCTGCTCCTGCTCCTGCTCCTGCTCCTGCTTCTCTTCCTCCTCTCCTCTGGAGTTCATAGTCGCGTCCTCTTCCTCCTGCTTGTCTTCGCTGCCAACTACATTCAAAATTGCATGTGCAACCAGGGGGTTTGAATCCTTCAGGTTTGCCTCCAAGCCAATAAATCTAATCGTTGGATCCTCCTGCTCCTGCTTCTGCTCCTGCTCCTGCTCCTGCTCCTGCTCCTGCTCCTGCTCCTGCTCCTGCTCCTGCTCCTGCTCCTGCTCAAGCTCCTGCTCAAGCTCCTGCACCTGCACCTGCACCTGCACCTGCTCCTGCTCCTGCTCAAGCTCCTGCTCCTGCTCCTGCTCCTGCACTTGCACCTGCACCTGCACCTGCACCTGCTCCTGCTCCTGCTCCTGCTGAGCAAGTCGATGAAGTCTGTCGACTCTCAGCAGCACATCCGCCCATACATCTCTATCGATGCTTTCAGCGCCTAGTCTCATCCACTCGTAGAACTGGGCGACATGGTCCGGATGAAGGTCGAGGTGATGGCAGTCGGAGACGCAGACAAGGTCGTCGACGGTGATCCTGCCGTCTCGGTTGTGGTCCAAGAGGTCGAAGACTCCATCCTGGTCAAGCTCCATGTCCTCGATCAGCTCGACGATCGAATTCAGTGCCACGACGATGTCTGGAGCGATGGCCTGCAAAGTCTCGTGCTCCACTTCTCCTCCCTCTCCTCCTCGTTCCACTCCTTCGTCCTCTCCTCCTCGTTCCTCTTCTCTTCTTCCTCCTTGCTCTCCTCCTTCTCCTTCTCTCTCTCCTTCTCCTCCTCCTCCAGCGATATGTTGATTCCATCCAGACTCATCATCGAGTTGGTTGTGAACATCTGCCATCTCGTCTTGTGTGTCCCTCGGAAGCACAGGTCTAGTCTCCCCCCCACCTCCTTCCAACCTCTCACTCTCTTCTTCCTCCTGCAAGACTTCCCCGCTTTCTCTCCCTGATTTTTCATCCCCTGGGATATTCTCCTCCTCCTTCTGGTATGATCCTTCATCTCCCTCCCTCGATGCCTCGCCTGCTGGTTTGAAATTCGACGTGTCCTGTTGCTCCCCCTCCTTTTGCCCTCCAACTGAACTTCTGATTTCCTCTTGCTGCATCATCGTTTCACTCCCATCCATCTTTGGTGCTCCTTCGCTCGTTTCTTGACTCTCTTCCTCCTCTGACTTTTCTCTTGTCGACACGTCAAACTCTTCAATCCTCTCTGGTTCCACCGGCATTACTTCATGCACATCTCCCTTCTCACGACTTCCGTCCTGTCCCCCTACCAACGATGTTGCGTCGTCTATCACCTTTCCTCCCTCTTCTTCGTTACTTGACAAAGACGTCAGTCTGGCATTCGGCAGTGTCGTCACTAGCTCTCGACTGTCTCTGTCAGCATCGTCCATGGGGATTGCAAACCCTTCCGATTCTTGCGGAGCATCAACATCAGCTGGTTGCAATGCTGCTGCTTTCTCCCTCTCCCTCTCCCTCTCCCTCTCCCTCTCCCTCTCCCTCTCCCTCTCCCTCTCCCTCTCCCCTCTCCCTCTCCCTCCCTCTCCCTCTCCTCTCCCTCCTCCTCCCCTCTCCCCTCTCAGCCGTGTCCTGCTTTTGTGTTTCTGGTACTTGCGTGTGCATCCGGGCCTGCAGCTCGAGGCCTTTGGGGAACCTCAGCTTGGCAAAGTCTCTCCACACGCAGAGGAGATTTCTGAGCAACTTCAGGGCCTCGGGGGCAGGGGCAGGCAGGGAGTCAAACTTGTGCTGTTGGACGAGGAAAGGCAAGGAGAATATGGCGCTGGTGAGCTCGTAGGAGGGGTCCTCCGAGTACAACCAAGAGATCCCTGCGAGGATAGCTCCTCCTATCACTCTCTCATAGTGAAACATGCTGCCTTGATCTCGCTGCCCTTGTGCGGTCTCTCGGGACATACGATGCTCTAGAGCTGAGGACGTCGAAGCTATCCGCTTCATCACGGTCTCCAGCTCTGCCGGAGCTGCGTTGCCTTCAAGGCTCTCGATCAGGTCACATTGAAGTTGAAAGAGTGTCGCTAGCGAGCTCGAGAACTTTGAGCTGGCCTCCTCCTGTTCCCCCTTCTCTTCCTTGGCCTCTTCATCAGCTATCACTTTCATGAGAGTCCTCCAGGCTCCGATCACTCCGGCAAAGTCTGATGTGCCGTCCTCTCGCACCATCTCTCTAGGAGTTGTTCCCGTCAGTCCTCCTGCATTCTTGATCAGACCTTCGGACGTCTTCGATTCTTCCATCGCTCCGTTGAAGGTTTCTTGAAATATCCGACTCTCTTACTTGTCCTTCTTTCAAAGCCTTGAGACTTGTTCCTTCTCTCCTTCCCTTGCTTCTCTCCTCCTCCTCTCCTCCGCCCTCTGCGCATCTTCTTCTCCCTCTCTTCCCACCCTCACCCTCATGGCGCAACCGCCCATCAAACCTCAACCATTCGGTCAACGGACAAGAAACCGCACCACGGAGCTTTTTTGAGTAGAAGGCCCTGAGGCGGCTCGGGCCCTGGTGAGCCCGGCCGGAGGCCCGGAAGAGGCAAGGAGCCGGGGCACGTTGACTAAAGTATAAGAATCAAAGTTAAGTTAAAAATTAGTACGAGGACAGTCAAGAGAGTCGAGGAGGCTTGACCCTGACATGTTTTTTAAAAATGCCTTTGACTAAAACATTTGTACCAGGAGCTAGTCCGGAGTGAGCGGGAACTTGACGGCGAGGTACCCTTTTATAAAGTTTTATGTCTCGGACTTCTTCAGTGGGACCTGGTCAGGGGGGTGGGTGATGAGGTCGGAATTAGAAGGGTGGTCAGACGTAAGGGGGGTTAGTAGTACCAGAGGAGGGGGGTTGGGTGGGGAATAGAGGGGGGTGATAGGATCACAGCTGGTTGCCGTAATGGGTCCAACCGACGACGATACGGAAACAATGACGGGGAAGATGGAGACGAGTCCATGCGCTGTTCCTATCCTAGACTGTGCTCGTGCTGCATTCTCAGCCTACTGGACGAAACAAGTATTGCTGGGAGAAGAAGACGGCGGCGGCGGCGACGACGACGACGACGAGCTGTTGTTTGCTGGACGGCCTCGCTATTCAGCAAAGCCTCTGATCTTAGAGCGAAGGGGGACTCAGATAGTCATATGGAAGATTACCAATCCTGAGGATGAGAAAGAGTGCCTTGTTGTTGCTTTCAGAGGCACAGCGACCTTGAAGAATTTCTTGGATGACATCTCATGTTCATTGATACTCCTTTCGAGCATTGGGGGCTTCAAAACGAGCGGCAGCAGCTCGCCTCGGGTACATAAAGGGTTTCTAAAATGCTATCTTGATATCAGGAATGATTCAATGTATCAAACAGAGGTGTTAGAATCTGCGAGCAAGTATTCTCAGGTCATTCTTTGCGGGCATTCACTGGGTGGGGCGTTGGCGACGTTGGCCGGACTTGATTTGGTTGTGCACGGTTTGGTTCAGAAAGATCAAGTGTTTGTGAGATCATTCGGCAAACCACATGTTGGTGACAGTGAGTTCGTGAGCTTATGCGACTCGAACTTACCTGACAACCTTCGATGCGTTTGCTCGGGAGATATCATCCCAAATGTTCTTGGATGGTTCATCAGTTGGAAGTTTCAACACGAGGGACAAGAACAGGTATACGGAGGTTGTCCGACAATGGTGGCTAAGATGTCGAAGATACTCGTCGTAACTAAAACGATTGGTTGGACAAATAGACTCTATGAACTTGTAAGAAGACTTGTACCGATGCACCTATGCAAGCATTATTGGATCTGTTTGATCATGAATGCCAGCAATGGTGTTCGAGAAATGAACTATTGGGCAGAGCTGATGTTCCATTTGTGCAGTGTTCTCAAAGCCACTCTCAAATCCGAATTGTATATGGACTCGGCAAAAGTTTTCACCATTTTTCCTTCAGTGTACAACAATCTTCAGGAATTGAGAAACGACATGGCAAAAATTGAAGATAACTATGAGAAACTCAAAAAAAGATTAGAAAGACTGGAAAATGATATGGCTTTAAGTCCATTACGAGAACTCGAGGCTGGATGCTTGACAGTGATGTCTATCATACTGGACAAGAATCCAGCGGATCCCACAGCTTTGAACAATTTGAGGCAATTGCAGTTCAAGGCAAACAAATACATGAACGAATCGTTGTTTAAAGAGTATCGTTCATTGCTTGCTTCATACTTCAAGAGTGGTGAGTGCAGCAACATCGCAGACAAGTCCACTTTGCTCGTTCGTTTGCAGCGGTATACATTGGGAATGCTTCGGTCTTTTCAAGTAGAACTGATTTACTTTGCCTTCCTGCTGGACAAACGGGCCTTGAAGGAGGAGGATATAAAAGATTCGACTCCAAGGCCGTTGCAGATCATGGGACACTTTGCTGAGAGCATTGGACGAGCGTATTGGCTCATGGGACCTGATATCCCAGATGACTTGGCAGAGGAATCGAAGAAGTTGGCAATCAACTTTCAGACAGAAGGAAATTTTCAGGACTTGGTAGCCTGCTCATTGATGGTTGAAGACTTTCAAAAGTTGAGTGATGAGAATCTTGACATCAACACTCTCTACAGGAGTGAATCGTTCTTGCTTCGAATCCTTGCTCTTGATCCTTGTAACTCGAGCCTAAGGAATGATATCACCCTTTGCTGCGATGATCAGATTTCTGGTATCTTGTCAATGCGAAGACTATTACATGATTCGAATCATGCTGAAGACGAGACCTCGAGGTCGAATGCCTTGAAAGAACTTGTCAGGTGTACTTCCGTAAATCTTGATATGATGCTCAAGTACCTGCCAAGCACCTTCCTCTTGTATTCGATTGCGTGTGGACTGAAACACATCAGTGATCGTGTGCTGCTATTGAGGAGCTGTAAAGTTCTCTCTGTTCTTTCACGATTAGCGCATGGCATGGAGAGGTCAACAATGGCAGTGAGACTTGAAAGCGTTGAGACTTTATTCGACCTGTACGCCCAGCACACCAAAAAGCGGATGATTGCTGACTTGCTCCGAGATGCAATTATCAATATTTTGCCAAGTGCTGAAATCAAAGAAGTTTTCAAACCAATTTTTGAAAATCTTCAATGTTACATTGAAGATTTTCAATTGATTGCAAACGAAAAGTCCATGAGAAGAAACATTTCTGAGCTCAAGAAGAACTTGAATTCTTTGAAGCATGAGACGGACTCTTGTGCTGCCAAGTTGAATTTGTGTTGCTTCAATAGCTATTGTTGTTTGATTCCTGTGCAATCTTTGCAAAATGGTCTTTTGGCATCACTTGTGAATCACCGTGTCAAGTTCGAAGTGCTCACGTCGCATTCAGCCGTAGGAGCGACGACAAAGCAGTCAAGTGCTTTGATTCCTTCAATTGTGTTCATCAAGGATAATGTTGGAACATGTCATGTCATCTTCACTGTCGGAGCTGACGATTTCCTGGTTTTCTTTCAAATCATAGAGAAAAAAGAAGATTTTCAATCTCTGACCGCAGACAAGGTCATTTCGTTTTTAAAGTCGTCTTTTGGCGATTTGAAGTCGCAGCGAATCGGACAGCTGATGGAGAAGACTCGATTGGAGGAAGATGTCAATGTTCAAGTTTCGACTTTGATCTACCAAGGAATGAAACAGATTTACGAGGACTTTGTAGCGAAGCTTCTTTCAGTCAGTGTTTCTCATGACATCAAGAGGTTTGTTTTCTCGGGACATGCCATCGGAGGTTGCTTTGCGATGGTGGCTCGGTTGATGATGTTGGGGAAGAACGAATGTAAGCACTTCTTCCAAGCTTTCGAGGTCGTTCAGCTCGGATCTCCTCTGACCGTCTTTTGTCGCGACATGTCGACTAGTCGAGTCCTGCCGCAGCTCTCACGTGCAACGAGGTGCTACGTCAATGAAAGCGACCTCGTTGCTCGCTTGCTCGGCCCCAAGAAATCCAAGTGGAAAGATTTCTGGGAAGAGAAGAGAAGTGACAACACAGCTACCTGGACCACGACTGCCATTGTAGGAGGCATTGCTGCTGGAGCTGGTATGGTTGCTCTTTCCGTCGCTACAGGAGGCATCGCTACCATCATGAGCTTGACCGCTGCTGGTGTGCTGGTAGGACGATGCGCTGAATGTGAGGACTTTGCAACTGTTATCTACGGACAAGCAGTTCTGAGACTGACTGGTCTACATGCCCTTCACGACGAGAAAGGAAAAGACTTCAATTGCGTGGGTTCTTTTCGATTTCTGAATGGAAATAATTCAAAGGCGAGGGTGTCATTTGAAGAAAAGTTTGGGGCAGATGCTGAAGCACGGCTTGACATACCAACAGAGAGATTTGATAAGTCAATTGCAGCAAACCAGATTCAAAGATATCTTCAATCCATCTTGCTCTGGAAGCCTGAAACAGGTTCCTTGGCGTTCATCACTGAAGAATCACAAGCCAGTAGCGTTGTACCCGAAGACGTTGACATTCAATTGTCGCACCTCCAAGACAGCTTGATTCAGAAAGCTGTCATCGTCAAAATAAACCGTCCGGTCAAGACCGAAGATCAAGTGATTTTGACTCCAGAGTTGTTGGCCTTAGCCTGCCGGAATGAAAGCAAGGATGATGATTCTTGCATTGATATGAGCGTCAATGGTGTCAGATGCTCTCAGACAAGTTGCTTGCAGCCTAGCCCAATGTTGGCGACAGCAGATTCGAATGAAGATCCATCAAATCATCATACCAACGTTGATGAACAGGAAAACCATGCTCCAGGTAAAATTCAAATCTTTTACTCGCAATGATGGTCTGCTGATTGTATACCTTTGCAGATAATGACGTTGTAAATGATTGCTGTTGTTGTGTTTCTTAAACAGAAATATGTCAGCGTATTACCGTCCATGTAAACACTCACTCCCGGCTCCTCGCCAAGCTCTGTTTCTTTCATGATATTCATTCCACAGTAAAATCATACCAGTGTTTTGAGGACTTGTGCTTCATGTCTCTAACTTTCAAACAGCCTCACGTATCATCCTTGTCGGAATCTCAGTCACTGAACTGAGCTCTATCGATCCGAGGCTCAGTATGTCAGTACGAGGCTGACTCTGCTGTGCTGACTCTACTACTGTCAGGCCTGAGACCATCGATTCTGTTTGTAGCATAGAGCATCAGTAGCCTCTCCTACAGAGGTAGAGTCAGTCCGGCGAACATCCTGATTGACTTCAGTCAGACTGCAAATGCCGCTGAGTTTCCAACGGTCGGACCAGAAACCTCTCTGGTCAGGCCCCGGCCCGGGGGCCCGGGCCCGGGGCCCAGACACTTTGACCTCCTGCAGATGTCTCTTGGGTTTGATGGCGCAGCGGCGAGAAGCGATAGGGAAGGACCAAGGTAGAGGGTGAAGGGGTGGAGGAAGAGGAGGAAGAAGGAAGGGCCAAGTCAAGATAGAAAGCGAAGAAACCCTGAGGAGGGGAGAAGAGCCGAACAAGGAAGCAGGAAACGAGGTCGAGACAGCAGGGAGACAGGCAGGTTCTGATATCAAGATCGCTTCCATTGCCATTTAAGACTGATACCCTGCTATGATGACCAACTTTCAACTTCACCTTCTCCTCGTCCTCTGGCTGGCTGGACCTGCAAGTGCCAAGGGAGACAATCTAACCTGCGTTGACTCAGGAGACATTGCTCCAGTCACCGTCGGTGGCATGGCTGCTTGCTCGTGTGCTCAAGGGTATGAGTGGGTCGGCACTAGGAGCTTCCTGTGGAACCTGAGCTCCTTGGACGCGGCATGCAGGGACAGCCCGGCAGGCTGGACTGACATCGGAGGGTTGAGCTGCGCCGATTACCGGAGGAATCCTTCCAACTGCATCAATTTCGGCAATGACCTTTCAGGGGATGGCGGCACTGCCAACACAGTCTGCTGTGCGTGCGGGGGGGGCAGGGCGTATCCAGCAGACGTCGGGGTGTCGATCAGCTCCAACTTCTCTGCCATGGGAGTGGACGGGATGTCAGTGGTCCTGTACCCTCAGCGAACTAGCCAAGAGGCTGACGTATGGGTCTACGGGCCAAGTGATGATTTTGCGACTCTCAAGGTCAACATCAATGGGGTGGAGAAGGCCACGTCACAGATGACCAGCATGAAGGACGGGATCGGCTGGTCGAACTTCATGACGCCTCCGTACCACTACGAGTCCTTGACTGTACGCTTCGTGAACATGGTCCGTTTGACCGATGGGAATGGTTCAGACCTGTCATGCAACCCCTGTGAACCTGGTTACTACAAAGATTCTGTTGGACTTGCCACCTGTCTTCCTTGTCAGGCTGGAAAGTTTTCCAACATGTCTCACAGTTCCTCTTGTCTGGACTGCGATCCTGGTTACATCTCTTCTCCTGCTGCATCAACCTGCTCTGCTTGTTCCCCTGGCACCTTCGCAGCGTCTCGAGCTGCGACGGTCTGCGTCAGCTGTCAGACTCATTCGTATTCCATGGAGGGATGGGGTAAGTGCGAGTGTGACGTGGGTTACTACGGCAATGACTGCAGCATCTGCGACCTCGGGTATTACGCCAACCTGACTAGCGGCTGTGTCCCTTGTCCTCCTGGATCGTACAAGGATGCGATAGGACCGGGCGTCTGTAAGCTCTGCCCCGCCAATACATACAGCACCGAGTCAGGCGTCAGGTCTCTTGAGACTTGTCTGCTCCATCCCTGCCCGTCCAACTCCAAGGCCCCGAATGGAAGTTCTGAGCTCGACAACTGTCTCTGCGACATCGGTTACGTTCGCAACGAGTCGCAGTGCGACGCCTGTCCGGCAGGCAAGTATGGCGTCGAAAACCGAAGCATCGGGTGTGTCGATTGTGAAGCCGGCAAGTACAGCAAAGCTACAACTGCTACCAGCAACAAGACCTGCATTAGCTGCCCTTATGCAAGCACATCAGCAGCAGGAAGCTACGACTGCAGCTGCATCAAAGGCTTCGGGTCGAACGGCACCATGTCTTGTGTCGGGTGTTCAGCCGGTACCTACAAAGATTTCGTGGCATCGTTGGATTGCCTTGCCTGTCCTTCAGACTCTTTCTCGCCAGCAATGAGCATCTCAATCATGAACTGCACGTGCAACGCAGGGTACGAGCGATTCAATGACAGTCTGTGTGAGGCTTGTCAGCCAGGGTTCTATCGCGCCCAAGACGGAGAGCGGTGCCTCGCCTGTCAGCTGGGATATTTCTCTGCTTCCCCCTCTGCCACCACCTGCGAAGTCTGTTCGTCAGGCTCGTTTGCCAACGTCTCCGGCTCCTCCTCCTGCGATCTCTGCCCTGCCAACTCCTTCGCCCCATCGGGCAGCTCCAGCAGACTCAATTGCACGTGCAATCGAGGGTACACTGGGGCGAACGGGGGTCCCTGTCAAGCCTGTCCAGCTGGCAGGTACAAGAACCTTGACGGGAGCGGGTCCTGCTCGCCTTGTCCAGCTGGGAGCTATATGGAGTTGACAGGGTCATCATTCTGCTCCACGTGTCCTGCAGGCATGTGGTCCAACAGCGGCGCGTCCTCTCTCAACGGCTGCTTCTGCAACGCTGGTTTCTACTTGCTGTCTGTTGGCGTCTGCTCTGCTTGCGAAGCAGGACAGTACACGAACAGGACGGGCAGCAGCGTGTGCACGCTCTGCGAGCTGGGAAAGTACGCTATCCAAACAGGAAGCACGGCCTGCTCGGTATGTCCTGGCAACACGACGACAAGCGGGAGAGGAAGCTCGTCCTTGTCTGACTGCGTGTGTGGCTTGGGCTTCTACATATCCACCCAAGGATGTGAACTCTGCGAGATCGGCAAGTACAAGGCTTCGATACTGGAGAGCACCTGCTCTCCTTGCCCAGCTGACACCTACATGGACTCGCGAGGAGCGACTGCCTGCTTCTCCTGCCGACCCAACTCCTACTCCTCGGAGTCGACCACCTCTGCTGACGGATGTCTGTGCAACGAGGGCTTCCAGCTGGCCGAACGAGAATGCGTCGGCTGCTTAGCAGGAACGTACAAGAGTGACGGACTGACTTCATGCCAGCAGTGCCCAGCAGGCACTTACAACCCACAAACATCCTCCACGAACATGAGCTCGTGCTTGCCGTGTCCTGTGAATTCCTTCTCTCCCGCCGGCAGCTCCTCTCTTTCCGCCTGCTCTTGCGATGCTGGGTACGAGGTGCAGACAGTCGGAGGTGAGAGGAGGAGCGGAGAGGTGCGTGACTGACTGACGCGTCTGCAGGAGGGAACGAAACAAGCCGGACTGCCTGCTCAGCATGTGCTGCTGGCAAGAGCAAGGGGCTTCCCGGCAATGGCTCCTGCACCGACTGCAGCCTCGGGACTTTCTCGGACTCGTTGGGAGCGACGGCATGTCAGGCGTGTCCTCCCAATGCGACGACGGAGAAGGAGGGAGCGACCTCGGGCTCCAACTGCACCTGCAACGCGGGCTTCACCGGCGTAAACGGGGAGGAATGCGTCTCCTGCGAACCCGGCACGTACAAGTCGACCCAGGGGTCTGACAGCTGCTCTCCTTGCGTTGGCTTCAACTTCGCCTCCTCCTACGCCTCCTCCTCATGCTCGCAGTGCAGCGTATGCCCCCCCGAAGCTGCTTTCGTTGCCAACTGCACGCCGAGCAAGGACACGCTATGCAACCCTTGCAAGCTGCAGTGCAAGATCGGCACCTACACCATCAAGGACGTCCCGTTCTTCCAGCCTGGCAAGTGCTACTGCCTCGCCTGCTCCGCCTGCCCAGCTGACCACTACGTCGAGGCTGCTTGCGCTCTCTTCGACAACACCCGATGTTCTCCTTGCCCGGCCAACTCGCATGCTCCTGCCTCCAGCTTCACCATCGCCGACTGTCTCTGTGACCCCGGCTACACTGGCAGCGGCAGCTGCTCCAAGTGCGAGGGCGGCAAGTACAAGACCAGCCCGGGCTCGCAAGAGTGTTCAGCTTGTCCTCCCGGCGCCACCTCTGAGCTGGGCAGCAGCTCGAGTTCGGCATGCGTCTGCCCCTCCGGGAGCTTCATGGAAACCTCAGGCTGCTCTCCCTGCCCGCCTGCCTCTTTCTCCGCGGCCCCCGGTTCCTCCTCCTGCACGGCATGCTCCCCCTGCGCTGCTGGAGAGGTGGAGGTGTCAGCATGCACAGACATGGCGGATCGAGTATGCTCAGCCGAGACCAACGCGACTCTCGCCTCCTTGTCCTCAGGAGGGGCAGGGCAGACGAGCTACATGCTGCTGAGCATGTCTGCAGGTATGAACAGCTCCAAGAACGCCTTCCTTGCCCGTCAGCTGGACTTCGTCTCGGCCGTGGGTGCCGGGCTGGCCGTCAGCTCAGCCAACGTACAGGTGTCAGGCGTTTCCTCGTCCGGCAGGCGGCAGGAGTCGCGACCCCTCACCGTCTCCTTCCGGATCAAGACGGACGAGCAGACGAGCTCGCGGATCCTGACGAGCTCAGCTCAGGACCAGCTGAGAGCGACTTTGACAACCTCCGGATTCAGCGTCAACTACGTGCGGGTTGAAGCAGCTCCTGTCAAGGTCATCGAGACCCTGGTTGAAACCCCCAAGCCCCAACCCTCCTCAACTTCAGCTGGAGCTTCAGCTGGAGTCGGCGCTCAAGTTGGACCGCCAGGGGCTGAGGACGGCAGGAGCAGCTCGAGCAAGACAGTCATCTACGTGGCCTGCGCGGTCCCAGCTGGGCTGGTGGTGGTGGCTGCTGTCAGCTTCTACTCGCGGATGAGGTCGAAGAAGAAAGTGGAGGAGGTGAAGGGCAGCGGAGGAGGAGGAGGGAAGGCGGTAGAGTACAGCACGGGAGTTGTGGTGATCATGCATCCCACCTGACCGCTCATGTAAAGTAGACGAGAAGCGAGAAAAGAGGAAGAGGAGGAGGAGGAGGAGGAGGAGGAGGAGGAGGAGGAGAGGATTGAGTGAGTTTGACTTGTTGCAATCAACTGTACATAAAGATTTCTTCGCACGCCTCACCCTCCTTCTCTACTTCGCGCTTCCTCCTGCCATTCGCTGCCGCGCAACCTTGTCCACGACGTTGCGATCGAGCGCTGGGACCGTCAGACAAGCCTGTGCGAACTCCGAGTCGGCTGCCTCCACTAGCTTGCGGAGCTGCTCCAGCCTCTCGAGACCTGGCGACCTCGAGCGTCAGAGAGATGGAGGGAAGGAGGAGCGAGAGGAAGAGGATAAGACGAGGGGAGGAGATGATGAAGGCAGGGGAAGCAGGAGCGTGCGAAGAGAAGAGGAAGATGGAGGAGGAGGGAGGAGGAAGCAGGTGCAGACAGAAGAGCAAACGAGGAAAGAAGAGAAGGAAGAAGTGGAGGAGGAGGTAGGAGGGAGGATTGAGAAGGAGGGAGGAGGGGGGAGGAGAGGGAGGAGGGCGGTGGTGGGAGAGACCTGGTGCCCCGAGAGTGTCGAGGATGGAAGAGATGTACTGGATGTCTGTGCCCAGCTGGACGCGACCTGAAGGTGAGAGCGCGGGTATCTCGAGAATCTTCTCCACGTAGAGGCTCACAACCTTCAAGGATGTCAAACTCCGACCCCAGCTGACCTCGAGCTGACCTCCCCGGTGATCCTCGAGAGCCACTTCTGCATGAACTTGTGCTCGGAGCTTCCTTCGTCCACGTTCTGCGGCTGAGTGAGCTGGAGAGCAGCTGAAGTGGAGCAGGGGACCTCGTCGTGCGCCGCAGGGTCGAGCTGCTCCGGCAAGCTGAAGTACCAGTCAGAAGAAAGTGCGAGAGGAGGGAGGAGGGAGGGAGGAGGGGGAAGGAAGGGAGGGAGGAGGGGGAAGGGAGGGAGGGAGGAGGGAGGGAGGGAGGAGGAGGAGGACCAGGAGGAGT
>NW_005434591.1:221853-251542 GCF_000315625.1 Guillardia theta CCMP2712 | reverse complement strand
AGGGAGGAGGAGAGAGGAGATGGCAGAAGAGGATAAGGCAAACCAGGGGGGGGAAAGGGGAGGCTGCAACAGGAGGAGTTAACTCACGAGAAGAGATGCTCGGCGATGTTGGTGACGTGCGGGAGAGGAGAGGAGGAGAAGGACGGGAGGTGACCTTTCTTTTTGTTCTCACCCCACACCTGAAACGTCTCATCACAATCCCTTGCTCCCTCCCCTCCCCTCCCTCCCCTCACACTCCCCTCCCTCCCCTCCCCTCTGTCCTCTCCCTCCCCTCCCCTCCCTCCCCTCCCTCCCCTCCCTCCCCTCCCCTCTGTCTTCTCCCTCCCCTCCCTGTCTTCCTCCCTCTGCCTTGCTCCTTCAATCCTTCTCTCCTCCTGCTTTTCCCATCGGTCTCTCACTTGCAACTTAGCGACGTTGATCAGTTGGCGGCGAACAAAGCTCAACGCCTGAGAAGCGAACAAGTCAGAGACAGCAAGACAAGCACGAGCAGGTCATTGAGGTCAATGTCAAATCAAACAACAACAAGCCAACCGTGTCTTGTAGAAGAAGTTCAACCTGCAATCAATCTCAACCAAACTTTATTACCACCACCATCACTTCTTCACCTTAGCACGATGCGACTGCAACATCGACGGGCTCCTGACAAGACAGATGAAATCTTTCGTCTGCATGACTAGTCACGCAACACTCCCAGGAGGTTCCCAGCTTACCTTGGACTTGGCGATCAGCTTCTCGAGAGCCGGGAGCCGTTGAGCATCTGCAGTCAAACTCAGCTCAGATGAACGACAACGAGTCAAATCAGTCGATGAAGTCAGGAATGAGCTTCTCAACCGCGCTGTCCTACCTGACAAGATGTAGCGGACGGGCGGCGACTGCATTGCAGACTTGATGGTTGTCTTGGTGGTAGGTCAGGCAAGGAGAACAATGAGTGCACATGCAGATGCTTACGGGTTCAAACAGCTGCTGTCCGAATCTGCAAACGAGTTCTTGAAGCAGAAAGTGAGTTGAACAAGATCATCATCATAACAAAATGAACAACCTTTGATACGATCATCAAGCTCCTGCAGCTGTTTGGGAAGCGCGTCGGCCAAAGACAGAAGAGAAATGGCACCCTGATACAAACACGATCATCATTAACAAACTCACTACCACCTCCCGAACAACATGATCATCATCATTAGTATCATCATCATCAAAGACAAGAATAACCTGCAGGAACGTCCAATCTTTCTCATTGCCATCGACAAGGTCCAGCATATCCGAGTCGGCCTCATCAACCAATCGCATCTCGTCGTTCTCTCCTCCCTCCTTGTCGCTGCTGCTCTTCGCCTTCACCTCCCCTCCCTTCCGCGCCTCGTCCAGCTTCGCGATCTCCCGCAGACGCTCAACCCCTGCCCCCAACGCCTGCAGAAAGCTGCCGAATGCTGCGCGAGAAGGGTGAGATGGAGGAGGGGGGAGGAGGGGGAAAAGATGAGAAGATAGCGAGGGGGGAGAGGGAGAGGGAGGGAAGGAGCGGGGGGAGAGGGGGAGGGAAAGAGAGCGAGGGAGAGAGAGGGAGGGGGAGGGGGAAGATGGGGAGGGTAGAGGCCGAAGAGAGGGAGTACCAGAACGAGGAAGGGATTGAAGAATGGAAGGAGAATAAGGAGATCAATGCAGGAGGGAGGAGGGAGGGGGCGTCTTACCTTCATCGACCATGCGAGCCGTCGTCACAGCTTCTGCCCCCCCAGTGAACTCGATCGAATGCTCCCCTGCTGCTCTGCTCGTCTCTGTCAGCGATCGCAACATGGCAAGGAATTCGAACCTCAGGGAAGCGAAGGACTTGGACGTGACGGTCTCAAAGAGATCCAAACTCTCCCCGAAGGTGTGCATCTCCTGAAATGAATGAATCATCTCCATCTCTATCTAATCCTCCTCCTCCATCTACTTCTTCTCCATCTCCACCATCAACACCACCACCTCCTCTTCCAGCATCATCAATGTCAATGTCAAGGTCAAGGTCAAGGTCATTCATATCCTCCTCCCCCATGTCGAATTTTGCTCTGTTGTTGTGCTAATGTGTTGTGCTAATGTGTTGTGCTAATGTGTTGTGCTAATGTGTTCACCTTCAAACTTCTCTTTGTCATCTCGAATTCTTTCTCCAGTCTCTTTGCCTTGACAACATGTCACTTTCACCAGCAAGCTCTCAGTCCTCACCTCCTTTGCTGGATAATCCTTCTGAACGCGTTCAATCAAAGACATGGTCGTTATGATCGCTTGGCTGACATCAGTCTGCATCATTGTGGTTAACATGTGATGTTTACCCTCACTTGTACCTCTTGCAGTTTGTTCCTTGAAAGCAAATCTCCAACAGTGATCGCAATGTTCGAAATTTCGACCAAGATGTTCTGAAAATGTGCTCTTCAGAACAAAGCTACAAAAAAGCTTGATTCTCCGACCTTGACTGTGTGGAAATTTTCGTTTGTCTTGCTTGCTTCGAAGAACTCCTGAAATCCAAGTTAAATTCAAACGCCTCTCTCACCGGCAGATAACAATCCATTCACTCACTTCTGACATTGAGTTTTGAAATGGGGTCGAGATGGTCTTGATAAAATCAATCCAAAGAGCTGGAGAATATTCAGATCAAAATGCTCAGATAACAAGAGAAACTCACAGGAGACAAAGATAGCACTGTCTGGAAACACCTAACACAATCGTAAAGAACCAATGTGGAAGGCGACTCAGGATACTTGGATACACCAATCCATCTCCGTCTGCAGAGCTTTCTCGAAATCCTAAGACCAAATCAGCAAGAACAGCACTCAAACCCTTCGCCAGTCTCTTACCTCTTTCAGAGTGGACAGACGAGAAAGGTACTCCACAGACTTTGACTCGGAGAAGGTCGAATAGATCTGATTGAACATCACCAACAGTCCCTGCCAATCTCTCTTGAGGACCTTGATCAGATGGGGCTTGCGAGCTTGAACGTATCGGGTGATCAGAATATCCCTCCTCTGCCACCTCAGATTATCGCCAGCACCTCCCCAACAGGATACCCAGCAACCACCTGCATCTGATCGTAAATCTCGAGACAGTCCTTCGTGGCCTGTCAAATATCGGTCAGAGACAATCTCAGTCGGAGGAAACAGCAGGCAGCACCTGGACGTCCAGCTGCTCGATCCCCTCCTTTAGCTTCGAGCTCATACGCTGTCCGCTGACAGTCATTGTCTTGCTGAAAACCCCCTGGCATCATGTACTGACCTTCTCTAGTCGATCCTCGTAAGACTTCAGCGTGTTGGCTGCCTGTTGTGAGCAAGAAACGACCACTCAGACAAACAACCACGTCGATCATCATTCAAAACATCGCAAGAAACAAGATGCCTCCTGGCATACAACAGCGAGGGCGAAGCAGACATGTTTTAGCTTTCCGACCTCACTGAACTCTTCCAGGTTCCCCATGGCTTGCAAGCTTCGTCTGAGACTGCCCAGTCGAGCAGCGATCTGCTTCAGCTCATCCACCTGCCGCATCATGTACGCAAGTCACTCCCGGGAGGAAGCTGCGAACTCGTTCCACCTGAAAGAGAGGCTCAATCTGCGCGAGCGTCCTCGTCAAATTGTCAGCCTCTCCCAGCGCATGAGCGCATTCCTGTCCTCGTCATCAGCGATCCTTCACACCTCCTTCATGCCCTCACCTCCATCCTCGTCTTGATCGCATCCAAGGTAGCCAAGGCCGCGACTGTCTGCTGCCCGCTCCTCTCGACCTCCGACACCTTGTCGAGCACCTTGACAGCAAGCGTCAACCCCAGCAGACGAGGGCGCAGACCTCACCTGTGCCATCTGATGTGCCAGCAGCTCGGCATCGCTCCCCACTCGCTGTATATCTATCATGGCCTGGAGGAGGCAAGTCAGGTGCGAGGCTTGACAAGTCAGGTCCTCAACCTTGGGTAGCTCTGAGAGAAGCTTGACAGCCGAGTCATCTATGGACTTGTTCGTCGACTGGCTCAGCAGCTGAAGCTTCACCACGAGGGTTGCCAGGTGATCATCTACATTCGACCCTTTCACGTGCCCTGCGGCCTCTGCAAGGGCGGTGCTGGAGCGTACTTGCTCGTTGACCCAGCGCTTGACGTCGAAGTCATCCTGGCAGAACTCATCCAGCTCCATCTGAACAACACAAGGTCAGGAGCAGCATGAAGCATCTTTCGTGTATCTCTCTATTCTCACAGCAATATCTCAAACGACTCCTTATCATCGTAAAGATTTTCATCTGCTGAAATCCTTCAACGCTCTTCCATTCTGGCAACTATGGAACACAGTTTTTCTTCATGGGAGAGTACATCATGCAAGCTTCGCTTCTACCTTTGGCTAAACCCTAAACTTCATCTCTCTTTTTCTTGTCGCCTCGAAATCCCTAGGAGCTTTGGTTGTCTTTACTTCTCCTCGCCCTCCAAGTTCTTCCTCCACCCTCTCCACCTCGTCCTCGTCCTCGCCCTCGCCCTCGCCCTCGTCCATATCATCGTTCACATCCTAATCATCGTCCTCCTCCATGTCGTCATCATCAACCTCCTGGTTCTCCCCTTACTCCCTTACTCTCCCTGCCCTTCCTCCTGCTCTCACTTCCTCCTAATAAAATGTACGGCATGATCCTGGAATCGTCCAATGCCGATCTACCCCACCCCACCCCTGCCATTCATTTCAACAACATACCTGACCCCCACCCCTCATAAATTACTCAATTCCTTCCAGATTATCTATACAAGTCCACAACCCCACCCCACCATTTATGACCCCGTCATAACGACCACCCCCCTTTCAAGTTCCCTGCGCTTCGTCACAGGATGAAGATGCGAGCATGAGAGGGTCGGAGGAGGAGGCAGGAGGAGGAGCAAGAGCGTGAAGGGCAAGCAACCACTACACAGTCATACATTGACATCGCGACAGAGCAGAGAGGGCCTTGAAGAGCATCACTTCTGACTGTTCGACCTCTGTCTCCTCGCCGTCATGTTGGCTTTTGCCAATCAGGTCAGCTCATTCGTGCAAGGTGTGCTCGAATCGTCCTGGACTTTGGACATCAAGCTGAAGGATCAAGAGCAGAGAGAGTTTGTCAACGTGAACTATGAGAACAACGAATTAACCTGCCCTGTCATGGGAGAGAGCGAGGAGGTTGCCGGCAATCTCTTGATTTCGGTAAAGGAAGGAAGGTACCTTGATCACGAAGGGATATCTTTGGAGCTCATCGGACGATCAGAGATTATTGAAAACCCAGAGTTCGATTACATCGAGAAGGATCAATTCCTCTTCTTGTCCAGGGATGTTGCCCCCCTCGGTCGCCTGGAGCCCGGGGAGCACAAGTTCGATTTCAACTTCGGTGCCGTGCAGAAGCCCTACGACTCTTACTATGGTCACTTCGGTTACATCCGATACTTCCTGCGGATCGTGATCAGACGTGGCTTCAGGGGCGATATCATGCACGAGCAGGACTTCGCTGTGCAGCTCCTGAGCGACAAGATACCCACCGATGACAACAACCCTCCCATCAAGATGGACGTGGGGGTACAGGACTGCATTCACATCTCCTTCATGTACGCGCACTCGCACTACGCGCTGGACTCCATCTTGACAGGGTGCATTCAGTTCCAGATCGTGCGTCTCAACATCATCGCCATGGAAACCATCCTCATCAAAGTCGAGACGGTTGAGCCGCGAGATCGTTACAGTCCACGTCTGGTCTTTTCTGAGCCAGTGAGCAAGATGGAGATTATGGACGGGACGCCAGGGAGAGGAGAAAGCGTGCCTGTCAGGTGGCCTCTGGCTGGGGTTGGGATCGGGCCAACCCTGAAGCATCCGAAGGTGAACGTCAAGTACCAGATCAGACTATCGCTGATAGACGAGCGAGGACGACAATTCTTCAAACAGTGCGAGATTGTCTTTCATCGGAAGAAGATCACTGGCGATAATCCTCC
The DNA here is from genome assembly GCF_000315625.1 of Guillardia theta CCMP2712. Taxonomy (NCBI): domain Eukaryota; class Cryptophyceae; order Pyrenomonadales; family Geminigeraceae; genus Guillardia; species Guillardia theta. The sequence continues at coordinate 245,606 of NW_005434591.1, read as the reverse complement.
ATGGAATACAGAAGAAGGGGTTGAGAAGAACTGGGCTGATTTTAACGCAAGGCAAGACAAGAATGCCAAGAGTGGGATTTGGTGAAACTGTGGAGAGAACTGTCCAAACGAGTGAAAGCGTGGTGTAGTTGTATACGGAAGAGAATGCCTCGTACAACCCTGATATTATCGGTTTGATTCGTTTCGTTCAGCTTTGATTGAATCTCGTAATGAAAGCTGTTAACCCGGACCTCCCTTCTCACGCCTCCTCTGTGTCATAAAAAAACTGATAACAGAAGGCACAGAGTTTGACAGAAGAGTAGCTGAGCAAAGCAAGCAAATCGTCACATGTCCTCCACACATTCAAGTCAATTACCGCGCCGATGCCGATCGAAGCCTTGCGTCTGTCGATGGTATACCAGCTCCCCATCTGCACTCCAAACTCACAACCTTTCCACCAATGCAAAACATGGAGATTAAATCCATGCATCAAGACCATGTCTCAACATAATGGGAGGGAGGCAAAAATAACTCACTTCTTCCGCAAGTTTGCAATCGCTTGAAACGAAACTATTCCGGGAAGATTGTGCTCTTCAAACTCCAGGCCGCACAACCCGCACTGTTTCACCCTGACGAGGCCTTGCACGCTGTAAGAAAACACAAGAATAATTTGAAGACAACAAGAAGACCTGTTGATACAGGATCATTCAGCTTGTCCTTCGAGTCATCTTCGCTTGACTTTCCTTTTCTTGGTGTCTTGGGGATGCGAGGCAAGAAGTTGACCGACTCTTGTACGCCTTGTCGGCTCATGAGCTTGTCCCGCGGTGCAAGGAGATACTCTTGTTGCGATCAAATTGATGTGGTTGATACTCAAACTATCACAGATACAATGAGTGGACTGTATCATTTCAACCCCAACAATATGATCCTCTAGTGTCAATGGGAACTAGGCAATCTGCAATAGTCTGCTACTTCTTCTCCAATACATCGAGCCATCAATCTCAAATGCTAGTTTCAAGGTATCTTCCCTGTTTCCTCACTACTTTCTCAACCTTCATTCCTCCTCTCTTCCTATGACCCCATTGCTGCCCATTCCTCTCCCGACAACCATTTCAGTTGTCCCCAGCACCACTGGCACCGCCTCGGTACGGTCCCCCCCGGGCGGTAGACCCGGCCCGGCCCCGGCCGGGGCATAAACGGAGAGAAACACTAGAGGCTGCCGCTGTGCACTAGAGGTCTTATGGCCCCGGAAGCCAGTGAATTGCGTAGAATTGGTACTGAAGTTTTACTTAAATTTGCTCTGAATTCAGACGGAGCCAGGCCGGTGGCTGCAACATGCATGGAAAAAAATTCAAATTCTCATATCACGATTTCATGTATTTTTGATACATTTTGAATATGCGTCCCTGGCTCAAACGTCCATTTGTGGACACCAAAGTGGGGGGCCTATGCAAGTAGTCTTGGCCATGTCAAGGAATGGTGAACCATTTCAGTATTAAAGTTAAGCTAAATTATGTATACAAACCATCAAAAGATATTAAGATTCTGGTAATAAATGGTGAGGAGTGGGTGAGTGATTATCTCATATCCATGGGGGTTGACGCCCCTTGTCTCTCTGGGGGGGTATACACTTCCATGAGGCATGAAGTGCACGAAAAAGAGCGGTAGGTAACAGAAGCGGCATGGTGCGAGAGGGAGGAGATGAAACCGTTGAACGTGGCGACAAGTCATGCGGCAACGGATACAACAGCTGTCTGTCGAATGAGTCCAACCAGTTGACGTCTCCTTCCTTCCTCGTGTAGTCGAGTGCATCCGCATCTACCGCTTAGATTTGAACCACACGTGAGGGGTGAAGGGAACAAGAGAAGTGAGATGAGATGCTTGTGAAGTCGTTGAAGACTCAGCTATGGAACAGATGTTTGTCACTGTCTGAAAGAGCTTGTGTTTATGTGTCTCGAAGCGTTTCACCTGACTGAGTTTTTGTCCTAAGATAGGCATTCAGGGATTAGACTTGGTTTGGACTGAGGCAACATGCAGAATCAGCAACTTGAGACGTATTAGCGACAGGGCTTCTGTGTGATGATTCTCGAAGAGATGATGATGATGGAGAGCAACCTCGCGTCTGTTTGAATCAAGCTCATTGGAATTAGTCCACCATGGAAAACAGAGCGCGAGTCTTCATCAGAGTCCGTCCAAGAGTGTCACTGGAGGAGGATACTTTCTACAGCATCAAGATTGATTCCCGCAGGAGCATCTCGTTATCCCTTTCAGATGAATGCATGTCGCATGCTGAGGACGAAAGGCATGTCAGCGTTGCCTTTGAATTCGACGGAGTCTTGTCGGAAGAAGCGTCTCAGATCGATGTGTTTGAACAGACCGGCAAGGAAGTAAGTGAGAAAGCTCTCACGGGAATGAATGCCACAATCCTCGCCTATGGACCCACTGCAAGCGGAAAGACTTACACTATGGTCGGCAAACCAGGGGAGGCATCGTGCGAAGATGGCCTTTGCTTGCGAGTGATCAAAAACGTGTTCGAACAAGCCTCTTCTAGCGAGAACGCGTCAAAGCGAGTTCTCGTGTCTGCTTCTTTTCTGGAAGTCTACAACGAGAAGGTGTATGACTTGACAAACAGAAATGTCGCACTCAGCGTCTCGGAAAGTCCCGACAAGGGAGTGGTAGTGGAAGGAGCTAACGAAGTCGCTTTGTCAGCATACGAGCATGCGAAGAAGCTGATTCGACGGGCATTCCGACTGAGGCATAGTGACTCTAACAATGTGAACTCAAGGTCCAGTCGTTCACATCTCGTCATATTCTTTCACATCTGCATCGAGGAGGACAAGCATATGTACCTGAGAAGAAACTACTCTCGTTTGACCCTCGTAGACCTTGCAGGCAGTGAGCGAGGCAAAGTGACAGGTGCCCCCATGTCGACCATCCTCTCCATCTGATCCCCATCACAGGTTTCAACAACAACTATGGCCTGAATGAAGCAAACCACATCAACAAATCCTTGTTGAACCTCGGGAAAGTGATCACCTCTTTGGCAGAGAGCAGCAATCATGTACCATACCGATCCTCAAAATTGACCTTCCTTCTCAAAGACTCTCTCAGTCGAAATTCTTTCATATCTATTATTGGACACATTTCCCCTTCGAAAGATAATTTTGAAGAATCCCTCTCGACCTTGCGCTTTGTCTCCTTCGCACGAACAGTGAAATTGAGAGCAGTTCCAAACATTTGTGAAAACAGTCACTTGTGTTCCAAGTGTGAGAAATTCCTCATCGAAAACAATTTTCTGCTGAAGAATGGAGGCAGCGCTGTGCACAGTGACAACGCGAGTATCAGCGATAACATCAGCGTTGAGTCTTCTCACGAATGTCTCTTCGTGGTGTCGGATTATGACTACTTGATGCACAATCATACTCAGCAGCAGCTCAGCTGGACTGATCGTTCAGGGAGCAAGACAAGTTCAGAGAATGATCATGTTGCTCCCAACACAAACTTCGATGCAAAGTGTCTGACTGAGACTGGGCAGGTGTTGAAGGACGAAGACCCAGAAAAGCATGCAGAGGCTTCAGTCGAGGAGGTGATTGGACTTTCCTGTTGATGGGGCTGCTTGTGACTAGCGAAACAGTTCTCCCAAGTGGACGCAAGATTCAACCATTTGAATTCGATGCTGTATACAATGGAAGATCGGTTGTTCAGCGTGGAATCGAAACTGGTAATGTTGCTGTAGTGATTTGCATGACATGACTCGCACTGATTTTCACAGCGTGTTCAAAATCCAAGCAAGCCGAGCATGAGCCTGCGCTCAGAGGATTGGGAGTTTGACTTGATACGCTCGGAGAGGAAATCCTCCTTCCTCAGCTTGAAAGGCTCAAGGTCGAGCAGCAGTCAGACGTCGCTTGAGCGACCTTTCGTCAGGTTGCCGCTGCAGTCTCCCTTGCTCTTAACAAGCCCGAGAGGATGCGCGGGCAGGCCTTGGATGTCGCAGACCCCGCGAGAGGAAGGACGGCAGCTCCCTTGCAAGGATCCCGACCTCATGACCGAGGACAGCGACCTTGAAATGAGCAACAAAGTCGACCTGCCCCTAGTCTGTACGAGTTCAGCGGCTTTGAGCACTTCCGAATCTTCGTCTATATCCGACGGGGATAGGGTTTCAGTCGGAGAAAACAAGCAGTGTCCTGAGGAACCGAAGCTTGTCTCGGACGAGCCCAACAGATTCAGGCGATCAAGCGGCCGCAATTTATTCAAACCGGATCTATCGAAGTTGCTGAGCTCGTGGGATCACTCGCTGCTGAAGGAGACGAGCGACACTTGCAAGACGGCAGACGTAGAGGCCGACGATAAGAACCTCGTCAAATGCAAGCAAAGTGACGACGGCTGCGACGACACAAACGACTCGATTGACTCGGTTCAAGGATCAAGTTTGACGTCCCAGCAGACAGAAGTCAACAAGTCCATCGCTGAGGCTGCCCCTGTGCATGAAGGTATCCTCTTGAAGAGAGCTAGAAGACTTCTGGGCGTTCTGCAGCTGCGCAAGTGCTCGATCAATCACGACTCGTTCGTCTACACGAGAACAGCTGATGATGACGCCGTCACGGAGGTACATCTCAAGTTGTGCAGCATCCTTGCAATCGAATCTTCCGGTACGAACATCTTGGTTGACAACCTCGGCTGGGAGAAGATGAAGACGAGAGAATTCAGCATCTGGACGTCGAGACGCTCTTACAGCTTTGTCTGTGAGACCCTCCAAGACTGTTACTCATGGTTGCTGTCGTTTCGACTCGCCATGTCCGTTCACCAGGAACGTTGTGCTGCTTGCTCGTCTAAGAGATCTAGCGCTTCCGGGAAACAGGGCGACGCGTGGTATTGTACAGTCTAGACAAATTACCAGTATGCCTTGATGTAAAGTTATGTTGGATCACCAGTGGTATCCATCGTTGCATGTTCACAGCTCCATCACTCAGGACTTCTCTCTGCCCACTGAGTGATGCCTGGCTCACGTGTGTAGATGGCCGAGTAAAAGGTACAGGTACCATCCCTTTTACGCTGTAACCTCCTCCATATCCCTCCCTCCCTCCCTCCCTCCCTCCCTCCCTCCCTCCCTCCCTCCCTCCCTCCCTCCCTCCCTCCCTCCCTCCCTCCCGTCTTGTGCACTCGTAGCAACTTGCATGAAGTGAAAATACGCTTGGGCACTCTGTAAATGCCTGTAGGGGGGGGTAGGGGTCAATCCCGGAGGGAGCGGAGGTAGGCCGGTTCAAAATGCTGTCGCGCTGGGCAGAAGAGGAATGGCGCCGAACAAAGCCGAAGCGAAGCAAGGAGGAGAGGGAGAGGAGAGGAGAGGATCGCGCTGAGAGTAGCCCTGTGCATGATAGAAAACCTGAGCCGAGAGCTGACAGCAAACAGAAGCTGGATAGGAGTAGAGCAACCGATGAGTCCAAGGCTGCGCGGGAGGCAAACCAGGGTGATGTGCAGAGAGGGGAGGGGAAACCTCTCAGCAAGAACAGAAGAGGAGGAGAAGAACATGAGCACAAGAGTGCCGCCATGAGCAGTGAGGCTCCGAGGTCTTCGGCAAGGAAATCAGAGGAGAGGGCAAACAAGTCCCAGCAGCCTTTGACGAAGGACGACATGGTTCGAGAAGAAAAGCTGAGAGAACGAGAGGAGCGCATCAGAGAACGGGAGGAAATGCTGCGACAATGGGAGTTGAGCCAGGAAAAGAGCAGGGCATCTCCCAGCATGAGCGACAGCAAGAAACGGAGCCTTGCTCCCAGGAGAGACCTCGCTCCAAATCGCTCAGGGGGGAATGACATGGCTCCACCTAGCACAGATACAAGTCATCATCTGGTTTCCAGAGCTTCTGGTGCTTCCGTCCCATACTCGCCTTCTTCCAACTATACCAACTCTTCTCCCCGTCCGCTTTCCTCCATCCCGGAGCCATCTCCCCGACAGGTGATCCAGGTGCGATGTTGGATGATCATTTACATGCACCGTTGTGAGATGAGAAGCAGGGTGATCGGTTGGATACTCCTAGAGGGCGGATCACTCCATCGATCTCCTACGAGCGCAATGGTAACGACATGACAGGTCGCTTGACGCTCACACCTGCTGATAGCAATCTTCGAGTCTCCCCGCGATGGACGTCAACATCGTACTCAAGAAGTTATCGAGGAATTTTCTCCAAGAGTTCATTTTTCATGGGAGTCAAAAGGTGAGAAAGGATTCAAGACTTCATCTATTCAGCGTGTCATGATGTTGCCTTGTAGAAAATGTTTCGATATCGGCCGACGAGCTCGGGACTGTCTCAAAGATTCCTGTTCCACGACAACACCTCCTACACCAACTGTCTGAATCCGAAAGCATGTTGAGGGCGACAAACGAGAGAAACGAAGAGCTAGAGATTCGAGTCCGGGACTTGGAATCAAAACTGGCAAAAGCCAAGACTGCAGAAATTCAGACCTTTGAAAACTTGATACAAACCGAAGGCGAGCTTCGGAGGCTTCGGAACGCCTCTTCCGCATGGCAGACCGAAAAGAGCATGCTGTTGAAGCGGGAGAAAGAGCTTGAGGATTTGTTGAGAGAAGAAGAGAGAAAGAATGTCTGAACATGCACCTTTCAAGATTCAAGCTCTGACACATTCACTCAGGCACACCATCGCGGCGAAGAGGTGACCGAATCTTTTGCTTGTCCTTTCGACTAGAACTGACGAAGATCGCTATTCAAATCTTACTGCGAAGGCTGCGAGGACAAGAGCGTAATTGATACCCACTTGTATATGCAGTCGAGTTGAGACTCTGTCAGGTTGACGGATGAAGTGGATGCCCTGAAATCAAAGCTAACGTCCAAGCAAGTTGCACTGGTGCTATTCCGATCTGACCTGAGCTCGCCTCAAGAAACAAGTTGAGATGATTTTATCTTCAGGACGATTTGCATCAAAGATATGAGGAGACGTTCCAGGAGAAACTGTCCAAGATTCATTCACACTGGAACAGAATGAAACAGGTTCGAAATCATGGTCTTCTCTCGAGGCTGCAGCATTGAACATGGTCTACAGGATAAGCATGCTGATGTACTGGTGATTCAGAACAAGATTGAAAGGATATTCTCTGCCGTTGATGCCTTGGAAAAAACACTTTCCGCCGCGCAAAGCTACGCAACTTCGTCGAATGTTTTTCAAGTGCTCGCCGTTTAAATTCTCTTGCGGCTCTGGTTGTAATTTGATGCTCAGCCTGCTTCACGAGCCTTCTTCCCGCGCAGTCTTGGCAGAGCAGGCAGAGAGAGGCTGCATCAGAACAGGGTGAGATAGCCATAGTCTGACCCCTGCCGGTGACCTGCTGACCTCCCACAGGGATTCCAGAGGGAAAAAGATTTTCTTGAGCTCAGTTCGATCGACGAGCGACCGTCTGAGCTCTCTGCGCATCCCTCGAAAGAGTCAGCTAAGGTGAGCTCCTGTATCCTTCCCTCCTGCTTTGACGTGCCAGGGTCACAAGATTCGGAATGGGCAGGAGGATGTGGCTTTTGACATCGACTTGACCTTCGGCTCGGACTCTTCCATGCACTCCAAGTCCTCATTGTCGCTCAGTCCCTCCATCCTGGCCTTCGATAGTAGGCGCTCCTCCCTCGCAAACCCCCTTGACGAGCTTTTCTAGGCAGCCTGCACTTTCCCGTCAAGGTGGCTACCGAGGAAGCCAACGCGCGAGACGTCAAGGGCGCAGGGAGCATGGGAAGCATGCTGGGGGTACGACAACTCAAGGACGCTGAGTCCTCGGAGCCTCCAAACTCAGCGAGGGAGAGCAGAAGACCCAGCAGCGACACTCCTGCCAGTCTCAAGGCTTTCGGGCTCGTCCCGGGAGATGCTCACACGTCAAGGCCTGCGGGCCCTCATGCAGAGCAGCAGGGCACGAGCAGGACGCCAACGACACCCAGGAGTGAGCAGTCTGTGATCCCTCTACGAGTGCCGTACACCACAGGGTCGAAGACGGCTCGAGGAAGGCTGCAGTCTCAACCCTACGAGGAGATGGTGAGCTGTGCTCGTCCGATCCTCACTGATGTGAACGGCAGATCGGTTGGAAGTCCAATCAGAAACCCTCCATGCGAGCCAAGACTGACTTGGACTACAACCGCGCTGACGTCAAGCATGACGTGAGCAAGTTGACATCTCTGCTTGCCGCATCTCCTTCGAGCAAGGTCTTGTGGGCGAACAGGAATCATGTGAGTTGATCCCAGGCTATCGTGTGGGTACTGAATCTCACCTAGGCGAAGGTGATCATCACTTCACATGATGGTCGTGAACAGGAAATCAACATAGAGGCGGATTCATGCATGTTGTGCTGACTGAGGCTGAATGTCATCACGTCATTTTTTGTGTACAACTGTTTACTGTAAATAATGCTTTAGACGCTCATTTGGCAATCTGCCGGCGACTTGAGCACCATGAAAAGAATCCGTGAAGCTGCGAGGCTACAACGCTTAGTGGCGGTTGTAGAAGTAGTCCCACTGGTGGCGAGCGCGGCGCCAGTCATCGTAGGAGGCGGCATCGTTGGCACGGTAGTAGGTGTCCTCGGACTCCTGGTAGAGAGCACGGGCCTGGGTGTTCTGAACGAACGCCTGGGTGTAGAGGTTGGCAGCCTTCTTTCCGTAGAGGATGGTGCGCATTCTGAAAAGATATGTGAGATTCTGACCACTTTGCCGGTCACAGTACACATCAAATCACGGTTGAATACAATGATCGAAATAGAAGACAAATTACAGCAAGACAAGAAATATTCAGTGACTTTCAAGACAAGTAAACTCATCATCTTTCGCCCTACCAATTCTACTAATGATCCCCTTGATATCACCTCTGGCTTTCCTTGCATGCATCGTCTTGTCATTTCATCATTTCAGATCCATATACATGTCTCAACATTCTTCCTATTCTCTCTTCTCATTGTTCATTATGCAACATCTCCTTTGATCCTTCCAACGTGCATGACCGCTGGAACATCCACACAACCCTCCGGCATGGCTGACCTGTCGCTGGTGTCTCTTCGTCAACCCCCCTAGCTTTTTGAACAGCCAGCCCACCCGCACCCTACCCCTCTCCCATGTACCACCCTACGTACCATTTTTACCACATCTCATTCGAGGCAGTACCGGTACTATAAGGAGCATTCTATTCTCCGGCAACGACCCGTGTTGGGTCTCCGAAAAGCGAAGGGTCAAGAGACATCCTGTGTACTTTGAAATCTTATTTGTTATTTTCAAATATTACCTGTGCAATATTTGTAATTTTCCATTCAAAAGTGCAACTACCAAATTTGCTTCGAACATTTCAATTATCTCAGAGCGAAGGGAAATAAATTCAACTTGACTAAGGGTCGTGACAGGCTGGCGGTTTCGGCCCGGGCCTGAGCCGCCGGGGCAGTCGGACCCGCCGCAGGGCCGGGCATCCGCGGCCGTCACTGTCACGCGGCCGAAACCGTTGAACTTGAGAGGACCAGATTGCTTGAACGGATCATCGGATCATCGATTATCGTTTGCGACTCGTGCAGTGCCTACAGTCACTGAGTGCCGGCAGCAGCCGCGCCGGGTAGGTCCCCGGCCCCGCCGGGCCAGCCCCCCCCCCCGGGCCCGGGCCCTCCAAAAGTTCATGTTTTGTTGATTGTTCTTAGTGCCCGGGAAAGGTTCAGACTTGAACTGATGAGAGGCTTCAAAACGGTCAAATCATGCCTGGCCAAGCCGCGTCATGGCCGCTAAGCGCTGAACTGCTGCCAAAGGAAGCAGTTCCAATCTTGTCATGCCGGGAAAGAATGAGTGCGAGAAGAAGCCTGATAGCAGCAGGAGGGATCAGGATACTATCAGCTCAGAGAGCGTGAGGAACGAATGTAAAGATATGTTGGGGAGCCCCTGAGGTCAAGGTTTCAACACGTGAGTTGGTCACTAACATCATGATAAGGCGAGAGCAAGGAGAGAGAGGCCGAGTTAAGTTGTGATAGGAGAACAAGCACAGGATCAAGAAGTTTGAAAGCGACTCGAGATTTTAACAAGGACATTTGCAAAAACAATAGGACGGAGGAGAGAGAACATGCTGCGAGGGGAGGCGAGGGCTCGAAGACGATGGTAGAAGAAGAGAAGATACATTCTTTTCATCCAGGATACTTTGCAAGCACAATGATCAAGGTGCCTCTAGGGCAGGATGACCAGCGTCCGCAGGATGAGGCAGGGCCTCCTCCCTTGACTGCCGCCAGGGATCACTCATTGTGGACATGGAGTGGCAGCGATGAGGCATGAGGATGCAGGAGGAGGGAGAGTGAGCATGACGAGGAAGAGATGCGTGAGAGATGTGATGAGCAACTGACTGTGTCTGAGAGATGTGATGAGCAACTGACTGTGTCTGAGAGATGTGATGAGCAACTGACTGTGTCTTGATACGCGCCATGTCTTGATATGCTCCTAGTAGCAGAGGTAGCAGTTGTAGATGTAAACGATTGCCATTAGCTAATTCAGTTCTGACCAGCGTGCGAATGGCAGGTTGCATGAGAGATGGGGTCGTACACCCATGTCCACTTCATCAACGCTCCTTTCTCAGCTCCTGAAACCAGCGCGTACTCGCGCAAGAAACCGCTAGAAAGAATCATGGAAACAACCAGCACAGAAGACTTCGAAAAGATGAGAACGTCAGCAGCAATTCAGATGCAAAGTTTTGCACGCCGGAAGATCTACCATTCTAGGTTCTGGACTTGGTGAGAGCGCGAGAAAGAGTGAACGGTATTCTTCCTGTCGGTGACTGTGGTGATAGGCGGGAGAAGCTACAGCAGCTTAAGCGCCAACTCCATACTGCTCAACTCCTGCGAGATCAGCTGCTGGCAGCTGAGCTCAAACGTTCCCCGCTGTCTGCCTTCGTGAAGCGAACGCTCCTTCAGAGAGGTCTGCTCAGGAAGAAAGCAGCAGCGTGCAAGCTACAGAGCTTACTCCGCGCCCTTCTGGTGAGGAAGGGAAGCTACGGGAAAGAGGACTGGGATGGAGTCCTTGAGTCCCTCAGCGACAGTGAGGGAGACGACAGCCTTTCCAAGTTCGGGGACGAGTCGTCGGAGGAGGAAGCGGACGACTTCAACATGCAGGTTTGCTGTGATGGGTCACTTGCCTTGTACCTGACTGCTCCTCCCCCACTCTCCTGGCAGTCGGAGGCAGAGCCGATGTCCATGAGCCTCTCCCTGCCCCACACTTCCATGGCAGAAGTGCCGAGACTGAGCTCAGCGGAGGCTAGCAAGGCGTTCCAGCTGTTGGACAGCAAGAGGCGGGGAAGCATAACGCCCGACGAGCTCCGCTATGGCCTCGCGTGCTATCCTTACTTGGCGCAGAAGTTGAACCTGAGCTCGGAGGAGACGGTCGAGCTCGCCATCTATCACATGCTGAGGTCGTCCAACAGCTCGCACAGAATCGCATACCATGCGTTCGCTAGCTACTTCTTGGACGAGCAGTCGGTGAGTGTTTTGCTCAAAACTCCCCAGCCAGGGACGGAGGGTATGCCGCAGCGGCTCCCTGTCGACGCCTATGTCGATTTCCGACTGATCCGAGAGGAGCTGGAGAGGAAGATGAAGGAAGCAGAGGAGGCGCACAACAAGAGGGTGCAGGAGCAGGCGGAGATGAGGAGAGAGGAAAGGCGGGGAGTCGGGAAGCAAGGAGGCGAAGATAAGAGGCAAGAGAAGGGAAAGGAGCACGGAACGCTGGAGAACAAGAGAGAGGAGCAGAGATGGGAAGGTAAGAGAGAGGACCATAGCCTGCCGATGGGGTTCAAGCAGGTGAGGTTGAGGAGGAGCAGGAACGGAAATTCCATCAGGTCTCTTGGTCTTGGTTTCTTTGCGGACAAGGAGACAAAGGACGTGGTTATCGACGAGCTGCTTGCGGATTCTCCGGCAGCGAGGAGTCGCGTGCTTGCTGTGGGAGACTACATCAGGAAGATAGACGGACAAGACGTGGGCGGCAAGGAGAGCAGAGAGATCGACGACTTGCTCTCCGGCCCTGCCGACAGCTTCGTCGACCTCTTGATCCAAGATCAGTCCGATGCCCTTCGGGACAAGCCGCCTTCTCCTCGTGTAAGCTCGAGGCCTCATCAGCACGTGCGGATCCAGGAGGAACGGAGCAAGGCGTTCGCTCCTGCTCCTCCTGCTCCTCCTGCTCCTCCTGCTCCTCGCTATGATCCAAGGAAAGCACTCAACGTTGAGCTACACCTCACCAACGACTTCGATGACTTCATTTCCGGCGGTTCAGTTGTCTCCGTTCGCAAAGCCTCCTTCTCCGCACAGGTTCTCTCCTTCTTCCTCCTCCCCCTCCCTTCATGACGCGTCCCCTTCAGGCCACCAACGAGATCGCGCGCTCGTTGAATGCTCTCCCTGCCCGCATCTTCGTCGTCGACGTGTACGCAGGTAGCGTCATCCTCCTGCTCCAGGTCCTCCCCGCCATCAAGGGAAGGGACGAGCGCAGCCCGGAGGAGGTGGTGAGGGAGTTGGAGCAACAGATACGAGACCACAAGTCCCCCCTCCGCAGGTCACCCACGTGCAGGAATGCCTTCAAGGTGGCTATCCTTGGATATGTCGACGAGCCTCGTCAGCAGCAGCAGCAGCAGCACGAGGAGGAGGAGGAGGAGCTTCCTCCTCCTCCTCCGCAGTCCATCTCTCCTCGAGGAGACTCCGCCCCTGATCCTGTGCTGGAGACGAGGATCAACCCTGTTTTCTCCTTCGTGCCCTCCACGCGCATCAAGTTCCAGAGGTATGCCGTGAGGTCCATCAAGGGAAAGAAGAAACCAGAGGAGCTCAGAGTCACCTCCCCTGCCGGAGATTCGAGCCTGAAGGTCGAGCAAGAGGAGGAGCAGGAGAACAAGGCTTCGGAGAGGAGCAGGGAGGAGGAACATCCTTTGGCCAAAGGGGAGGAGTCACCGAAGGAGCTGGAGATACCCGAAGAGCAGCCTCTCGTCCTCCGTCTTGCACCCAGCACTTTCCCAGCTCCGCTCCCCCCCCCTGCTCCTGCAGCAAACCTCCCCAGCTGGGGTCCAGTTCAGCAAATGGGCGAACACCCCTCGCCAGTCCTCCACCCTCCTCCTCCTGTCCAGTATCCTTTTTATTCACCCTTGTATGCAACACAGCCTGGGTTCTTCTATCCTCCAATACAGCAGGACCTGTCATCCCAGCTTCCCCAAGGTCTCTTCCGCTCTCCTCTCCCCTCTCTCTTACTTTATCGTTAGGCTTCTACATGTACGGAACCCAGCCCGCCTTACAACAAGGTAATCGATCTACACTCCTCTTCCTCCACCCCTCCTTCTCCTCTCCTCCTCCTCTTCCTCCACCCTTCTTTCTCCTCCTCTCCCTTCTCCTCCCGTTCCTCATTGCATCCGCTTGACCCCACGTACTGTTCGAACAGGACTGCAGACTGGACCTCTTTATCCCTACCCGCCTCCCGTCCCCTTCTCCTCCTCCCCTGAGCAAGCGGCACCAGCGGTCTCCCATCTCTCACCCAAGGACATGAGTCACGTAGGAGGAAGCGTGTGGGTGACGGCCGAGCTCGTGAGGGAGCCGGTTCCCCCAAGGAAGGAGGTAGAGAAGCAGGTTCCGAGGAAGGACATCATCCTGCCGGGCAGGACAGCTCCTCGCATCACCATCCACAGGGAGAGCAAGGAGGAGCTCGAGGCCGCTCCTCCCTCCAATGAGTTCATCCGTTCCATGCGCATCATGGCGAACTTGTCGACAGATTCGTATGGCTCCCTCCTCTCTGCGAGCACCAGCGGGCGCCAGCAGTCGACGAGCAAGAGCCTCTTCCACGAGCTCTCCGACGCTCTTGCAACTCCCTCCGACCAGTCGGAGCCCCAACAACTGCAGCCCCAGGAGCCTCAGGAGGAGGCGCCGCCACAGCAGCAGCACAAGAAGGAGAAGGAGAAGGAGAAGGAGAAGGCAGCAGACATGTCAGAGGTGGCGGGGGTTGGGATCTCGATCCAGCAGCAGAGCTATCACGACCACGAGGTCTTCCTCGTCGTCGGCATGAACGACAGCGGGCCCGCTGCCACCTGCGGCATGATCAGCGTCGGAGACGAGCTGGTCGCCATTGACAACTGGTCGGTGGAAGGAGCAACTCCGGCAGAGCTTCTTGCTCACCTGGTGGGGCCCATGAACAGCATGGTCATGCTGAGCATCTACAGCAAGTCTGCGTGTCAGACGCTCCACATCGTCCTCCAGAGGACTGTCAGAGACGTGGGCAAGCGAGGCAGGACAAGCTCCTCCACTCTGCCTCCTCCTCCCTCCTCCCTCTTGTCCAGCCCCACCCGCCCGCAGGACTCGGAGGCAAAGTACAAGGCAGAGCTCTTCGTCTCCGACCTCTTCTCCTCCACCAAGAGTTTGATCCGCATGTTCGAGGAGCAAGAGGACACGGCGCTGCCGCTACTCAAGTCCTCCTCCTCCTCCCCCTCCTTCCAGCCCAGCACCAGCAGCGTCTTCGACTGGCAGAGTCAAGGGACCTCCTCTCAGGTGATTCATCCCAACACCACAGACACATCGAGCAAGGTAACCTCCTCCTCCCTCCCTGCTCCCCCGACAGACCGCAGCAACGAGCTCCAGACCTGGACCCACGAGCGTCGAGTGCAGGAGGAGGAAGAGGAGGTTGGAGACGGGGATCCCTTCTCCTACGAGGAGCATCGGTGCCAGGACTACCTTGCCCTCAACCTCCACCGGGTCGCCATGCACGCAAGTCACTGGGAGCCTCCGGAGCCTCTTTTCTACCCCACGTCTTACAGCAAGTCCAGAAACATGCGGGAAGCAGAGGAGTACGGCAGGGAGAAGCTCTTACCCATCAGCGAGCCCTCCTCCTCCAAGTTCAACGCCGGCATGCTCCTGTAACGTTGTTGTCGAGCTGATGCGAATTACTTGCCTGTAGAATTTAACAACCTTGAAGAAAGAGATTTAGATTTCGGTTTACTACGTTTGTCATCAAGAACGTCATTGCAAGAGTTCTTGTTATCTAATTTGTGGAGTCAATCTTCGAAAAGACAGCCATTGCCTTTGCTTTTCCGTATCAGCCCTGACTAGACTGGCCGTCCACAATATCTCGACCACTCAGATCTAATTTCTCACATGTACATAATCTAACCTTTCAATCTCTGAAATCACGTCGATTTCTGTCACAAACTGCTCGCATTCAACATCTGAACCATCACCTCCTGGACCTTGTGATCCCTTACCATCTGATCGGGCATCTGCATCCAACCCAAACACGCTATTCACACTCTCATGCACAAAAGTCGGGAGGACGAAGACGAATCGGATCGGAACTCTTCCAAGTTTCTGAGTGACTTGGAGGGTAAGGGACCGAACCTGCTGTCGGTCAAGCGCCTCAGCCGGCTGCATCAGGATGCTGAAGAAGAAGATACATCCGTCGGAGAACGCAAACGAGTCAAAGAAATCTCCAGTTTTGATCCCCGTTTGGATGTACTTCCCAGACCTGATCGTCTCCTTGGGAACATACCGGAACGAGCGCGTCTCCTTCAAGTAGCCCTGGAACTGGAAAGGCAGCGTCACTGCTGTATCAGGATGCGGACCCGGTGAGCTCCTCGCTCGGCCTCTGCTGGAGGAGCAGCGAGGCTCAAGGCTCAAGGCTCTGCACTGCCCAGCTCCCCGGAGCCAGTGATGCGTCAGAGTCTCGAACAACTGGAACCGCAAGAGGGCAAACGAGGGACGAGGCTCCTTGATCAAGAAGTCTTGGAGGCTCCTCCGGTTCCATCTGATCATCTCCAAGAAGACAAGGTCCTGCACTCGAGGAGAAGCAAAGTTGAAGATCATCTTGTCGTAGTCCTGCGAGGGTTGAAGTTGCAACAAGGAGAACGGGAAGGTGTCGTCCGTGACTTTGCCTGACACGACATCTTCGAGCATGGAAGACAGACATTTCACTTTGGCGCATTCGTACTTGAGAGAGTCTTTGGGATCGGACACGAAACATCGAGGAACGTTGCCCCAGTCACAAGTGATCGTCTGTATCTTCTCGGGTGACTGGGTCGAGCAATGAATCCCAAGGAAGTAGATCTCAGGCCAAGTCCAGCAGGGGATGTAGTATGTCAACGTGTACGTTCTGCGGAAAGAGTTGTAGGGGCTTACACCAAGGCTGCCGAAGAAGATTGTCTTCCAACTGCATGGCGAAAACGGCTGCTGCCCGGGTTTTGGATCCGACAAGTACCAAACATCTGCATCCAGGTAGTGAAGATCACAACTGGGAATCATCTCAACCGAATCCCTGTTGATCAGATAGAAAGAGTCATGAACATGGTACAAGATCTTTTGTGCCATGTCTAGCAGCTTCCAGATCCAGAAGTACGCAAACCATGAGTTGCCACATCCAGACTTACCCAGAAAGAGAACTTTGTGGTTTTGAGCATTGGGAATAGTCAGGCCATGGAATGCAAGTTGGAATAGATTCGTCCAAGCATTTCTGATGATGATTGTGTTTCCTGCTGCTTGTATCCCACCGATTGACGTCTTGAGGAGAAGAATCTTCTGCCCGTCAATGACTTTGACTTTCGCAACCTGAAGGGCGTGGAGGAATTTTACAAAGGGGTTTGAGGCACCTAGCAGGGAAAACACAGCTTCAGCTGTCGACCAGGCATCACAAGATTTCTCACCTAATCTTGCATCCAGCTCATGTTTTCTTCTGCACAGTCTTCGTTCCCATTCTAAAAGATAAACCTCCCGCAGGGCAAGTTGCCGTTCCCTCTCCTCCAACCTCAGTTTCAGTTCGTTGATATTGTTGTGTTCCTGCAAGTTTCTTGGTGTTTTTATCGTGTTTATTGTTGTTGCGGTCATCTTCTTCCGTCCTCGAGCTCTTGGTTGTGTTATTGTTTGCCTCTTTGTTCCTGCCCGATTCGATTCTTTGAAATCGTCACTGTCTGCCATATCTTCGGAGCTTGAACTGTTTCTGCATACGCTTCTCGCATTTGTGCTCTCGTCGTCGTCGTCGTCGTCGTCGTCGTCGTCGTCGTCGTCGTCATGTTCTGTTTCGTCTTGCGTCGAAGTCTCGCTTGCTGGTATCACCTCCTCCTTCTTCCTCGCTTTCCGTCTCCTCCCGAAGACTGTTGCTCTCCGCCGCGGCATGGCCGATAGCCACTGAACGGCCTGGGGGTGGTACCCCCTGGGATCTCAGCACAGGTAGATAGGGGTAGTTGTTGGTATAAATGGGGGTAGGGGTGGCAGGGTGGCAGGGTTCGCAATAAATCGTTTTTATACGGGATCCTACCAGAATGATCCCCCACACTACCCTACCCCCCACATTCCCCTACTTTGCACCCCCTTTACCGATCTCCTCTCGAAACATTTTGTAGAGTACCACCCTACCCCCATTGGGCTATTACACATTAGTAGTCCTGACCCACCCCTCCACCCCAATTGAGACTGCTACAAACTTAGTACCCCACCCCAGGTACACTACCTTGTGGCATAGGACCGGTACCCCTCCAACTTCATCACTTCGTGGCCCCTCATCCCCCGGGCCCCCATCCGATGCCAAGGCACGGGGGTGGAACTCGCGATAAAAGGGTCTAGGACCGGTGTCTTTCCCTCAATGATAGAGGGTATGTTGATGGGGAGGGGGTGGGTAAGTTTGCAGGAAATCGCAATGGCAGCCAGGCCGCGACCAGGTTTAAGGGTGATTAAAGCAAAAAGCGCGATGATGACAATTGTCAAAACCTCACAGTCTATCAGAGAAATGTGAGTTCTATCTCATGATACCAATGATTCGGATGTCACTATCGCTCTTTTTAATGTTTTCTACTTTTCGTATACCTCTTTTTCGACTTGCAACCAGCAATGTCACGTAATCCCCGAAACCCGGGCATGTTACCATTGAGGCCTCCATCCCATTGTGCTGATTTAGCATAAATTCGTCTTCGCTTGTTCTTATGTGTGCTGTTCTCAGCTTCCCCGTCATCTGACTTCATTGGAGGAATTTCTTCTCGTGTCTGACCTCGCCACAGCATTGTTGCTCGTCATTTTTGCGACATACTTGTCTCGAATTTTCTTGTAATCCCGTTCAGCCGTTGCTTTCCTTTCATTAATTTTCTCCAAGTCGTCGGTCAACAAGGCTATGACTCGTTCCTGAATCGATGCAACTGTCGTCCCTTCCAGACAAAGCTGTGCCAAACGTTCCTTTCGCGGTGCAAGCCGTTCCGTCAAATCCATCTTTCTTTCAGTGACACCGCCTAAATCTGCTTCGCAATCTTCGAATTCTTTACAAAAACCAGCATTGATCATCGTCTTGTCCATCGCCAACACGTGGATACCATCTACAAGGTTAGTACTCATCATTTCGCTGTAATTGTCCAAAATTTCGCTACATATTCTTGACCTTTTCACATCTCGTGTTTTCATGTCAGCACTTTGATGCTTGCAAAGAGTAGAGATGCATGGCAGAGGCAAGTTATGTAAAGCCTGATCAGAATGGAAATTGTCTGTAAACTTGTTCCCTGGCCCTGACAGGAACCGCAACATTGTCGCATTGCCAAGGTTTTTGAGTGTTGATGCGAAACTGATAATCTCCGGGGAGAATCTCATGCCCCTCGAATCTTTCGCTCTAAAACTTTGACGACACCAATCCATTACCAAGTACGGCATGATTTTGTGTGTTGTTCTGAAAGCGTCGATATCATTACTGGCAAACATCACCAATTCAGAAACTACATCTGGCAATCCACAAGCATGTAAGTTTGAAACTGCTCTTTCGACATTGCATATCGCAGAGAACTCATGCTCCGATGTTTTCTTTTGTGCTTGACACAGAGAGTCGTGCTCACTCAGAATCCTTCGGATGATTTCACATCGGGTGTTGCCATCAAGGGTTCTGAACGTTTCACAAACTGTCTGAATGAACAGCTCGGAGTCTGCCTTGGTGTGCTTCTTTGGGGGACATGGATCAACATGCTCATCCGACAATTTTGCATATCTGCAGAATGATCACACTACAGAGAGGGGAAGAAAGCAACATCACAGACTTACCGCAAAAAGTAATCGTGAATCGTGGATTGTAATGAATTCAAATCTTCGAAATGTGAGGTAGACCACTTTTCGATTCGGGAAAAAAGAGTTCGATGCTTTCTGTGCATATTACCAAGCTGTGTACGAAGTCGATTTAAATGCTCATACATAGCAGTGGTTCCTGCATGTGGATTTCCAGATGCTTGTTTTTCGAAAACCTTGGTGTAACAGTAGAGAAAGCATTTCGCAAACCCTTCTGATGTATGTCCGTAAACATCTCCAAGGACTTTTAGCTTCTTTTGGACTTCAAACAAGGATACAGAACGAAGACTTAACTTCAGATGCTGGGTCGCTGAAGTGAGAAGATTGTTGTCTTCACACTCCAAAGACAAAGTTGCATGATCTTGACATTGCAAGAAATCCAACAGCTTGAAAACCAAGGTATCATCCCACTTCGAGAGCAAAATCCGCTTAGAACCACACTCATCCTTTTGGGTTTTGAATAAATGTACACAAGTTGTGCAAACAGGCACACCTTGCCATCTTCGAACACTGGCCTTCTTTCTTGGTTTTTGGCATGATTGGCATGTTTCGGTCTTCCGCACCTTCGGCTTGCCCATGGCGAGGGGGGTCACAGGTTTGCCCGCCAAAAATCGGATTTGAATTTTGTTGTGATACCCTGCCATGGCATGCAGAACCCCCTGAAAAAACTGCCATAGCGCCCCACACAGACCGCATGGAGGCGAAGCGGGGGGGGGGGGGGTATTTAACTAATTATTTGTACTGTTTAATTCACCGACCAGGGGTTGGCCCGCCTGTCAATTCGAACATAGTAGTTCTACCCCCGTGATGCCAAGGGCCCTCATCCCGTTTCATCACCAGCCTCATCGCCCTCATCCCCCGATAGCCTCAAACTAATAGCACACCGTACAGCAGCATAGCACAGGCCTCGTCGTCCTGTAGGAGCTGCCATAAGAGCTGTCACGCCGCCGATGCCTCACAGGAGCTGTCATTGGAGCCTAACATTGTTGACATAGCTATGACTCGGACGTTATGTAGTTGCCAAGTTTCATTGATAAGCCCGGTGTAGTCACTTGACTCGAAGATGATGTCCCGGTTGCGAGGCCGGGCCCGGCATCCTTTGCTTCACTCACATTTACAGTTCCCCCCGTTACCTGCAGCACCCACGTCAACCTCCTCCTCCCGCAGCCAATGAAAACTTACAGTTTGTGCATAGAATGCAGTCAAAATTACACTGACCGCTCAGGCACTCGTTGTGCGAGTATCTGTTCATCACACGTCAGCACACGGCATGCAGGCAGCATCCTCCTACTCTGGCGGTCGATTTGTCCCGTCGCCGCACGTCTGGCCACTGGGTTTGGGATCGATACACTGACAGTTACCATCTAGAGGAGGCAGGTCAGTCGGCAGGAGCAGGGCGAACTTTCCTCTCTCACTGTCGCAGTTGGGGCAGAAGATGGGATTCTTGCAGCGAAAGTTGCACACGCCACTCGCACAC
Source organism: Guillardia theta CCMP2712 (assembly GCF_000315625.1). Taxonomy (NCBI): domain Eukaryota; class Cryptophyceae; order Pyrenomonadales; family Geminigeraceae; genus Guillardia; species Guillardia theta. Next base: position 225,128 of record NW_005434591.1, on the reverse strand, counting down.
ATGAAGTTGAAGTGCCAGGGCTCCAGCCAGTGCGACTTGGTGTCTCCGCAGTGTCGCCCTGTCAAGCAGACGAGGATGAGCTAAGTGCATGCAAGGGAGGAGCTGACCTTCTCGCCGAGGTTTGAACTTGGCTGGGATTGGTATCTGCTCCTCCTGCAGGCAACATGCTCACAAGGTCGCTGGGTCGAAGGAAGAAGCACCTGGTGACCAGGCTCTGACTTAGGAGGCGGCATGATGCAGTTGTCCCAGCGATGCTTCGACTTTCCTTCAGGGCCCTTCTGCTCGAATGTATCAGCCCTCTCCTCCTCCTTCCCTGCTATCTCGCACATGGATGTATTGCCCAGCACCGCATTCGTCTCCCTGAGAGAGGGCATCATCAAAGAGCAATGACGGTAGAATATCTTCCTACCTCTACTTCACACCAGGGTGTGTTATGATCATCCCAGATGCAGATGTTGTGTTCCTAATAACACACATCAGTTCCAGCTTGTCCCCCGGTCTCTTCTTCTCACCTTCCCCTTCCACTTGAAAGGAAATTTGCATTTACAACCCAAGTGGGTGACAACCTGGAGGGGCCTCAGCGTTCCAAGTTGTCGGCGACTGACTCACCTCGGGGGGCTCGCAATGGTCCCACCATCTAGTCGCTCCTCCCTGGGGGAAGCGAGCTCAGTACTCGTAGATGCGAGAGGAGAAGGAGGAGCAGGAGGGCGAGGAGAAGGAGGAGCAGCAGGAGGACGAAGAGAAGGAGGGAGAGCAGGGGTGAGGAGGAGGTGATGGTGGACCTAGATTCTGAAGAGAGGAGGGACACAACAAGTACCTCGAACGAGTGATTCTTGTCTCTAATCTTGCTGACTTTTCTCGGAGTGAAAGTCTCAAAGTCTTGTCTTCCATGCCTGCATGTTCTACTCTTACAAGCACGCCACGGCTACATGCAGAGCAGCAACCCGTGCACGATGAGGCTGCCATACTCCTCCCCGCATCCTTCCTCCTGCTCCTCCACGTAGCACCAGGGCGTCTGCGTTCAACCTGAATGACCGGGGTGCGGAGGAAAGGAAGACTGAAGCACCTGGTGCCCGGCATCGATACACTTGTCGTACTCCTTCCCCTGCAGACCTGTCAACCTCGCAAGCTCGAGCTCTGGGAAGACCGACCTGGAAATCGAATGGGAACTTGCAGCAGCAACCTTTGACAGTGTAGACGTTCGAAGGGCATTTCTTCTCCTCTGAGACTGTCTCGTTCTTTGTTTCCTCGGTGGTCGAGGAGGGAACGGGTGTTGTTTCTGGCATTGAAGCGCAAAGTTACTTGAGAGAACTTTCTGTGCAAAGTCTGCGACTATAACTTACCCACTGCCGTCTCCTCGTTTTTGACCTCCTCGCTTTTCTCTTCCTTCTGCTCCTGCTCTTCCTGCTGCTGCTGCTCCTCCTCCTGCTTCTCCTCTTCCGGTGGCTTTTCTTCTTCCTGCTCTTCCGGTGGCTTTTCTTCTTCCTGCTCTTCCGAGGTTTCCTCCTCCTCCTGTTGCGGCTCCTCCTCTGGCTCAGCCTCCTCCTCCTCCGGCGCCTCTTCACTTTTTTCTGTTGTGGCCTCGGAGAATGCATCTTCAAGAGCCTACATAACTTGTCGGACATACACACTCTCCTCATCCATAAGAACAACACCTTATTGAAGACATCGGTGATTGCAGACACGTCAGGTTTGCTTTCAGGCTTTGCCTTTTTCACCTTTGAACGAGTTGAGATGTACAGCAAGACACAGCAAGACAAGACACCAGCCGAATTTGCCCGGTCACCAGCTCACCGTTGACGTACGCATGCACATTGGCCCATCCTGTCGACCAACTGCTCAGTCGTCATCGTCACATTTCAAGAGAGCAACACCGCTGCGCATGTCTTCATTGGCGAAGTGAACATGGTCCACGATCAGAGGAGAGTTCAGTCCGTGTCCTGTGCTCTTCCATCAGCTCAAGGAGCACGAATCAGCTACTGGTACCCGGAGGAAGCACCACGTGCTGGTGAACCTTAGGCACCTCCGACACATGCACTGCTGACTCAGGAATCGATCCTTTGCCACCAGCGATGCTGAACTGCCCGTCGAGCTCATGAGCGTGCAATCTGCTTCTGTCATGAAACGGGCAACATCAGTATACTACAACAGAGGAGGCGATCTTCATCGCACCCGGGAATAGAAATCTGCATCAGCTCTATCGTATCCTGCGACTGAGATTAATGCAAACACGACTCTCTCCACCGCCATGCATGTTCGACCTCGTCCAGGTATCCTAGTCCCTCAATCCCATGGGCTGCCTTCACTCCGTCCCCCTGGACAGTCATCACACGTCAGAGGATGTAGGAGCTCCATCAACACAAGTACCAGCATACTGGAGCGCATCGCCATCAAGACAACCTGCCGGCACCTTCCATCAGAACATTGAGGAGGACAGAGAGGACAGAGGACCGAGACGGCAAGCGAGCCGAACAGCAAGTAAGTCTGCGACCGCGTGAGCAAACTTACACCATTACGAGACGAATGGCACATACCACCCGCATCATATCCAACTCTTCCTCCCAGTCTTCAAGTTAGCTTGTCCTCCTCCGTCTCTCCCCGACTGTCTCCTTCAGACCTTCCGGACGATTCTTCCCCAGCCCACTCGTCTCCTCTCCTCCTCCTTCCCCTCAGCACCAGCTCTCTTCCTCCTCCCTTGCCATGCTCCGCTGGAAGCCGCCTCGCCGAGAGCGAAGGGACGCCATGGCTTGGGGTGGTCTGCCAGATTTCGTGGTACTCTGTGCACGAGTGGGGATGAGGGTCATGGAGGCCGCAATGCGTGGAGAGAAAAGGAGGGAAAGTAGGAGGGGAGGAAAGGAACGAGGGAGGAGGATGGGGGATGGAGGGAGAGGGAGGGCGAGGAAAGATGAGAGGAGGAGGGGAGGAAGAGATGTTTGAGCATGTAAGGCATGAAGACAAGGACAGGAGGTTTGAGAGCTGGCAAGGGATAAGGATTACGACTGATGGTTCGGCCAGCGATGTACTCATGGAAGAGTGGGATAAGGATAAGATGATGGCGGCTTGTGCAAGATAAATGTCGATAGAGACATATATCAAAGAGAAAATGTCGAGAGGGGTGGAGGTGGATCATGAACGAAACACAGCTCTGTCATAGATCATGTTGCCCTTGCCGTCGGAACTTCGCACTATTCATGGCGTCTGACGTGTGTTCAGGTGATGAGGACATCTCGACCAGCTCCTCTTTCATGTGCAGAGGAGAGACGAGATGCGTTCCT
>NW_005434591.1:209934-218758 GCF_000315625.1 Guillardia theta CCMP2712 | reverse complement strand
TGAGGTGAAGAGAGGGGAGGGAAGGGAGCGATGGCTGCAAGTCTGAGATTACCGGCATTGATAGCTTTGTCGAGGTATTCTCGTGCCTGAACGATCGTGAAAGAGTGAAGGACGGAGGGAGGGAAAACAAAGATGGTTGGAAGGGCGAGGACGAAAAAGGAAAGATGTAGGGAGGGAGCATACAGAGGAGAAGAGGGAGGAGGAAGAGATGGGATTTCAGTCCAGAACACTGAGAGCTATCCTCTTCTCACCTTTTGCTTTTCTCCCTTGTGATGCAGAAGGTTTGCATAATTGGAAAGCGCTGCGCAAGGTCAGCAACTTATGGCAGAGATTTCTACTGTTCTCACCGACGGGAAAGGCAGGCTGAATGGACAGAGCCCTTATGAACATCTCTTCTGCAGAGCTCGTCAGAGAGCGGGCACAGCAAGACGTGCATAAGACAGATAGCGAGATGTACAGCAGACAGTCACTGACATGACTTGCAAACATCTTGCGCTCACCTGCTTCTGGAATTCTTTGCAGAACTTGATGGAGGAACTGACCCAAGTTGTTCTGCTCAAGTTGTCAACGAGCCGTCTTTCTCGTGTCAACTCTTACAATGATTATGATGTTAGTCGGATTGATCTGCAGAGCTTGACGGTAGAGCGACTCTGCAAAGCTGCAGCAAACGAGTCAAACAAACAGACATGAACCAGAAACAAGGTCAGCGAACAGGTCACGCGAGCAGTCGGAGAGAAGAAATAGAGCAAACCTGTAGTCTTCGGCGATTTTGGCGGTCAGGTCAGCCATGTTGAGCAGAATCATGTCGTTAGTGGGGTCCAGTTGCAGTGCCGCCTGCCGTTGCGCTCAGAACAGACTCTGTGAGGGCAGGCAAGGGACCTTGAACACATGGTTTGCAGAAGAGTCATCTGCCCAAGAATGTGACACGTCAATCGCAAAGGGAGTCCAACAACCTTCACGGACTGTGGCGAGGAAGAAACCATAATTGGTGAGAGCGTTGATGTTGGTTGGGCAGACGCTGAGCGCTCTCTTGTACATGATCTCAGCTATCATGAAGACATTCAGTGGAAGTGTGAGAACCGGACAGTAAACACTTGTAAAGAAGAAGACGGGAAAGGAAAACGGCAACAAGACAAACAGACCTAGATCGTTGTCCTTTCGGAGAGTGTGAAGGTGATGCGCGAAGTTCACGAGTGTGGGAACATGCCTGGTATGTGTTAAGCCGCGCAGGGAAAAAGAAGAACGGAGGGAACGATAGATGGCAACGAAAACAGGTAAAATCAGAGGAGACGATAGGAGAGATAAGATAAGACGATAGGAGGACGAGGGCGAGGATGGAGAAAAAAGAGAAATACAAACAGTGAAAGTGAAAGCAACCAGAAGCACACACAGGAAAACATTGGAGGAGAAGGGAAGGAGGGAGGGAGGGAGGGAGGGAGGGAAGGAGGGAGGGAGGAGGAGGGAGAGGGAGGCAGAGGAGGAGGAGGAGGAGAGGACAGGGATAGTGAGAAGGGGGGGGGGGGGGAGAAGAGAAAGCAGAACAACTCCCACTTGTCATCATTCTCGAATGCTCTCCGATAGCATTCCTGCAGAGATCTTAGCACCAACATCGCTCGCTCCTCCTCTCTTTCTCACCTCCGCCCCACCAAGGTCCCCTCTGATACTCTCTAGAAACATCTGCAGAGCATATCAAAGTGTGCACCAATATTCCTCCTCCTCCTCCTCCTCCTCCTCCTGCTCACAGCATATGCGTTCAGGCTGTCTAAGTCGCTTTGCTGTAATCCAGTCGCCTGCAAACCAGATCAGACAGCCTCGCTTGAAAAATCCAAAAGCAAAGCAGTAAAATCAAATCAGGTGCTGGGGAATTGAAATGATTGATTCATATTTCACGGTATCGAAATCTCTTTATAGGACAAGGAGCAAATCGAGACATCAGGATCGCATAACCCACCAGGGAGAAATATTTCTCAGCTTCTGCCCCAACACAAATGTCAACGACTTGTCAAAAGGATCTTCCATGTCATTACCATCGTAGTCGCCATCATGCTGCAGGACCAGCGCAAGATATGTGAGGTATTGCGATTTCTCCGGGTCAAGAGAGATTGCCTGAGAAATCAACAGTTTGATCAGGTTCTAGTCAATGAATCAAGCAATCGCATCATCATCGTCGTTGTCATCATCATAGACAACCTTCATGTACAGTTGTTTTGCTCCTTCAATGTCTTTCTTGCGCGAAAAACAAAATTGTGCAAAATTTGCACATACCTTGAGGTGAAATCATTGGTGAGATCATTGAAAAAACAAGCACATTAAGAGACTCACCATCCCCTGGCTTTGAGGAGTGTCTGCAAAGAGCATCGCGCCTTGGTACATCTCTTGAGCCTGCCAGTATGTCAGCACGTATTTCTCACAAGGCAGTCGAAACCTTGTCCAGCTTCTCACCCTGGAAGTCAAGAAGTGTGGCATATCTGATCGATCAAGCTTCAGAGTTTAACTTCTCGAGACAGCACAAGGTCAGCCCACCTGTCCAGCGTCAAGTAGTGTGTCGGATCGAGCTGAAGGATGCGATCGAAGTACGTGATTGCCTGATGAACCCTCCTGTCATCCGCGGTCCACACAACTGGTATCAACCCACATCGTCTCCTTTCCCGGATCGAGTGAGGTACTGTGCAAAGTTGAAAAGAATGTCGACGTCGTTGGGCTTCATCTGCAGCGCATCAAGAAAGATCTGGGTGTTCTCCACTTTGGCCGACTCATCCTCCTGCTCTCCCTTCATCCCGTTTCAGAAACAAGCAGACATTTGGACAAGAACATCACTTTCACTTCATCTTCGTCCAGAGGATCCCAGCGTGAATATCCATTGTGAACAGATCGCAACCAAGTCAACCTCTCACGGTTTTCAGGCAGGCGGAGGTTGCTCCGTCGGCTGTTGTTGGGTGAATTGTCTTGCACTTTCGGATTTGACGCTTCCTCTCCCCCCAGCATTGCATTTCCTCCACCTTGACGAAGACGTCACGCTCTTCTCACACAAAAGCATTGTCTTGCCTTCTTCCAGAACCTGTGATGTGATGGTATACAAACCACGACCAATCACTTGTCTGCGAATTACATTCCTGGTGAGTTAGGAATACACTATCTCAACGAATCAACCTTGGTTCAACTTTCTTCGGCCGCTCAGCAAGAAATCTCTTGATCTCTCTGACATTCTCTGAATCATCTGCAGCAATATCATCGGTATCACAGAACAACAACTCATGTTGTTTGACCTAAGTTGTACATGGCATTCCGATTGTCATCCTGATCCTGTTTTGTCTCCTGTGACTAGTCAGAGAACGTCAAGGGTTGTTCAAACCTTTACCATCCATCCTTCGCCTGTAAACGGAGATGACTGGTCGTGATCAGAGCCTCCACAAAGGCGCAACAGGAGCGTTTCTTTCTGATTCACTCTCGGCTCCACCCACTGTGAGCCCTGTGTAAACGCCTTTGACTGCCGTCACTTCCACTGCATTAGACAGTAACATTACATATCTCACCAGCAATCTGGAAGTTTCAGTGTTGATGCTGACGTCCACCGTGGGAAGCACGTCCGTAGCTCGCACATGCATGAGGCAGATGATGACTGTGAGAAAACGTTTGCTCATTGGTTCGCAACTCATCTGCCAATCAAGTCAACAACGCGAAATTTGTATCTGCTCGTACCTCGAGCAACGTCAACAACAACACAGAAAATTGAAGATGACGTATTACATCTCCTCTTGGACCCCTATATACTTGGATCGGAGGGTCAAGACGTCCCTGGAACGTCTAGGGTAGTCAGTTTCTCCTCATCACCACAGCTGCTTGGTTGATCAACAACTGCTCGTCTCGTTCAACTCCCCGTGCATATCATCACATATTCCTCCTCGTCTTTACAGATTTCTTCATACGGCGTACATGCTTCTTTGACTTTTGCCCTGATTGAATCGTTGTTTCGAATTTTCCGCCTACTCTCCAGTACAATCTCTCGGCATTCCGTTTATAGAATCACAAATTCCTGGAATCATCTCTTCAGGATCTGCCCGGCCCTGCCCTGCCCTGCCCTGCCCTGCTAACCTTCCTCCGCTCTTCCCCTCCCATCCTGTCCTCGCTTTTCCTCCCCGCTTCAATGTTCAAAAGCATTTTCCCACTGGATCCCAACTCGACTCTACCACCCTACCCCTACCACCCTCGCTCAAACAAGGGGGTCAGTAGGTATCTATCATATACATGGGACTGGAGTCCGGCGGGCGGCCCGCGGACCGCCGGCCCGACCGGCCCGGCCGGGCCCGACCGATGGTGGCCGCCCGGCCGCCGCCCGGCCGCCGCCCGGCGCTTTACGGCGGCCCGGCGGCGCCGCAGCCGGGCCCGGCACAGGCGCGCCGCTGAAGTCGCCATTCATTCACAGCGGGGCCCGGTGCCACCGGAGGCGCCGGGCGCTCGGCGGCACTGGAAATCATCAGGCGAAATTTAGCCAAGCAAGCCAGTTAGTGATTCTCTGAGCCCCGGTGACGGTCACAGGCTGAGGAACCCGGCGTCCAGTGACCCCCGGGCCCGGTCACCTTGCCAGTTGAAGGAGTCCGTGCTCAGTGACACTGACTCATCAGGGCCGCCGTCCGATCCGATCCTGAGGCCCCGGCAAGCTGACTCAGACGGAGCTCTCAGTTGGCAGGATTAGGTTTGTTTCTCTATGTCTTTTGAGTCTCTTCAAGCCTCGCCGTCACGGTCAGGGTGGCCTGTGCGACAGTGTCAGGGTCAAGCTTCCTCGACTCTCCTGATTGTCCCAGTACTGATCTTTAACTTAACTTTGCGTAAAGAGGCATTACGACCCATGCAGCCGCATCGCGGCCGTCACGTGACTCTACTCGGCGCGTGACTCTGCTATGATCGGATCTCTTGGAAAGCAATGAGGGCTGATTCGCTCACTTCAAAGTACTCAAAAGGTCGCCCCGGCCGGCCTCCGACCTCTTGCCACGGTATAGAAAAGACCCCGACCGTGCCGAAACCGTGACAGCACTGCCGCATTCCCCAAGTCCTTTAAGTGCCTCCTGGAGAACGCGACGTTTCGTTTTCTCTTCCGGGAACAATGAACTCTTGACCCTCGTATCGCACTTTACCCCCCAGTGCTATATCAAGCAGCTTCCGACTTCCTCCTACAAGCCTCACGCTCCCTCCTCCTCCCTCCCTCCCCTCCTCCGATCCATGCCCTCCCCGCTCCTGGTCGAGTCCAGCGTAAGGTGGTACCTCCCCTCCCCCTCCCCCTCCTCCGCCGGGCCCAAGAAGCTCCTCCTCAGCCACGCACAGCTGCGCTACCTCCGCCAGCTCGACCACGACAAGCCACGCCGCCGCCCCTCTGATCCAGCCGACGAGGGTGCGACAGCTCCTTGCGGCGGCAGTGATTCAAGGACGGGAGCGCCGGGGGCTCCCTGCAGCCTGCTCCGCGAGATCCAGCGAGTACAGGTCACCCACCGGGCAGCGACGCGGAGGAAGAGAAGGTCGCCGGACCAGCCAGCGAGGACCGACGCTGAGACTCTCGGGGGCAAGGCCATGCCTGCCTAGGATGAGAGGACGAGAGCCGCCTTGGAGCGGCAAGGGGCGTTGTGAAAGCAGAGACAACGGGCGGGGAGAGCGCGTGCTACCGTACCTGTAGGAAGGGGGAGCTTGCGATCGCGGGCCCGGCTGTTGAGCACACGGAGCAAGAAGGGGAGGGATGTAAGCAAATAGTAGAGTGTAAAGTAAACAAGCGTGCGGTACTCAAAGGGTCTCGGAGCGAGAGGGTGTGTCGACAGCATTGATTCGACATGGACTGGGATGACCGTCAGGCATGTGTCGTACTCGCAGAAGCTCTTCCTGACGTCGGCACAGGACACACAAGGCATCTCGCGTGCAAGCAGCTCCTTCAGGTATCTTCTCTCAGACCTTGTTCGTGTCGTAGTCCATGTCCGAATGCTGAGGCCGACTTGCCCTTGTAAACGCACCAGCAGCCTCCGACCTCTTCCCCACACCCGATGATCTCGAGGTCACCGACTGCGCCGATGCCATGGCATTCAGATCGTCACCTTGCACGAGGGCCTATCGCTTCGCTCTCTGAGTCATCCGATCTTATGAGAACAATCGACTCTTTTGCTCCTCACTGGTCGCTCCAGTTGCGTGACCCTCGTATCGCATCACGTTACCGCCCGACCGTACGGTGACTCCTTCCGATACCGCCTCTGCCTCCTCCTCCCCCCTCCCTCCCTCCCCTTCCTCCGATCCATCGCGGCCCTCCCCGCTCCTTGCCGCGGCCAGTGCCGCGTGCCACTGTGCACCCCGGCGGCGGAGTCTCAGTGAGCCACGCACAGCGGCTTTGCTACGAGTCAGTACGTGACTGCCGGGGCCTCGGGCGCGGCCCGGCCGGCGGCCAGCGGCTCGACCACGACATAGCCGTATGATCTCATGCCGCAGTGCGCGGCCGCCGCCCGGGCCCCGGCCGGGTGGCGGATCCCGGCCGCCCGGGCGGCGAGGCCTCAGGGCCTCTGCCGGGGCCATCATGATAGGATGCCACGGTAATTATATCAATGTCCGAGGCCCCGGCGATTCAGTGCCATGATGTCATCATGATGGCACGCCGTCCCTGCGCCGCCCCTCTGCCGCGATCCGGGTCAGTGGCCGGGTCACCGGGTAGGTCCCCGGCGCCGGCGGCGGCCCGGCATACGGTCGCCCGACGGTCCGATCACCGGGTGCCACCTGCCACCGTCCGACCGTCCGATCCGATCAATACTGGCGATTTTTAACTTAACTTTGAGTAAACAGTTGAAACGGTGTGTCTTGTCGCTCTACGTCCGATCCCGGCGGGGGTCGTGCGGCCTCTCGGCTCCCGGTCATCACTACCGGCTGTTCATCCCATAAATGTACCGGTGGTCCTCCCCGGAGCTCTTTGAAGTTGCAAGGTGGAACGATATGGCTATAAAGACCTGTAGAGTAAAAACTTCGTACATCGCCCCCCCCCCCCCCCCCCCCCTCCTCTCCCCCAGATGGCAGAGAGTAGGACACTGGGCAGAGCAGAGCGACATGGCGTTCACTTCACCCGCATGCTCTTCCACCCCTCATGTCGTCAACAGACGAGCACGTTGTCAACCGATCAGCTCTTCTCTCCCTGTCCTCAGTCACTTCACAAAACACGTCTAGACTTGGCGTCCAGCTAACCCTGTCGTATGCATACATATGTTTTATGCACTCGAAAAGCAAAGATGACACAATGTTTGACTGCCAGGTCGATGAAAAGAATCCGGTTGGCCTGCAAGCCATGCAAGGACGCGAGGCACAAGTGCGACAACTTCCAGCCATGCGCAAGGTGAGGACAGGGGAGAGGATGTAGCTGGCAGATAGGAGGAGGAGATGGGGGAGGTGGTGGAGCAGGAGGTGTGGAGGGCTGTGAGGAGTAGGATTGGGGGTGAGGGGGGAACTGGAGGTTGGCGTATTTGTGTGCAGTTGGTCTGCTAGTCTAGACCACCCGGTCTCATGTCACTCATTGATCGACTCAGATGCACTCGGCTGAACATCGGAGAGAGCTGCATCAGGGCGATGGAGGAGAAGGAGGAGAGGAGGAGAGGTTTCAACTCGTGTATCACGTGCAAGATCGCGAAAGCAAGATGCGACGAGGGTCGCCCATGCGCGCGTTGCAAGCGTCTTGGGCGGGAATCGAGATGTGCATATAGGGAGCTGCAGCCCATTCAATCACACAGGCTGGATGAAAAGGAGCAAGAGGAAGGAGCAAGCGAGGAGCAAGAAATGGTGATGGCGAGGAATAAGACGAAGTGGAAGGCTATGCAGTCTGAGTATGAAACCATCGCAGAAGGGCAGGAGCAGGAGATCCAAGACATCTACCAGCTCTCTCTCCCTCCTGACCATCTCGCCTGCTTGCAAGAGCTGCAGGTAGAGAGGCCGCTCGACTTCTGGATCCGCAGCCTCTCCTTCAACACGCCGTCCCTGCTGCGTGAGCATATGAACTCCATGGGCTGGCCGGACCGAGTGCTGGCCCGACATTGGGAGTTCGGCTTCAGCTCCAAGGAGCTGGTGAACATTTTCGTCTCGCTTCCTCCTTACCTGCAGCAGGTGACGCGACGAGCGCTGCATGCGATCGAGATCATTATGGCGGACAAGATGGAGAAGGAAGCTCGGGCTCCGCAAGTGCAGCTGCTGATGGAGAGTGAGGCGGTATTAGAGCAAGACCTGGAGCTTGAGAGGGCGTTGTACGGGCAGCAGAGCTTCGGGGTGATCACACAGCATCTGCATCCATCTACGGGGACGCGAGCGCATGTGTACATATCGGATGCGGCATGCAGGATACTAGGGCTACATGCGGAGGAGGCGCTGGCGAGGATCGCGAACCGGGAGATGTCACTGGTGACGACGGAGTTCAACTACTTTTGCTACGTGATGTTCGGGACATGGTTGTATGCGACGAGCCCGGGGCGTCCATTCAGTCTCGTGGGCTGTATCCGAGATCTGGGGAGCAGCAGAGAGTCAGGCTGCGTGGTGACGAGGTTTGTGCAGCAGCAGGAGTTCGACTGCCATGGGCGGGTGAAGTCGATGAAGGCGTACATACTTCCGGTGAGACTTGCGTGGGAGGAGGGAAAGTGGGGGGAGCTTAGAAGAGGAGAGGGAGGAGGAAGACGGGGAGGCTGACTTGGAAGCTGCAGCTGGACAAGGAAAGCTTCGAAGCATCGGCGGAGCCTCCGGACAGTCCTTTTGCTCTGTTCAACAAGCACACAACTGGTCAAAGGGACTACGAGACTTTGATGAACGACTTCGAGTCCGACCTCTTTGC
>NW_005434591.1:198077-209834 GCF_000315625.1 Guillardia theta CCMP2712 | reverse complement strand
AGGTGAGAGAGGCAGGGGGAGAGTGGGGGAGGGGGAGGGAGGGAGGGAGAGGGAGAGGGAGAGGGAGAGGGAGGGAGGGAGGGGAAGGGAGGGGAAGGGAGGGAAAGTGAGTGAAGGAGAGAGAAAGGGAGAGAGAAAGGGAGGAAGAGGGAGGGAGAGAATTGAGGCAGCGAGAAACGAAGGACGAAGTCAGCGAGAACATGTAGATTGAGATGTGGAAGTCAGGTTTCCATCGCACGATAGATATGTGCAAACGTGTGAAGTAGGGCAGCAGTACCTTGCTACTTGTTTGGTGATTACAAGTCTTGGGTGATTCAAATTCTCGAATCTGTGCCAGCAAAATCAAATCCTTAGGAACTGTGGAGAGAACTTGGCATGGCGCCTGATATGTTTGCAGAATAGTTCGCTTCAGCATTTCTCTTTGGCTCGTTGCATTGATTGGCATGTCGGCTGCTGGCTCGTCTGACGAAGAACTCAAGAGTGGAGTGTACAAAGGATGGTTCCTCGAGATCAACGACCAGTGGTGGGAGCAAGCGGACCTGTGCTCTCTTGTGGATCTGACGCCGTTGGGGCAGGCCGGGACAAGCCATGGCGATCAAAGTGAAGTCGGACTTGTTCCATGGAAAGTCCGAGTACCAGGACGTCTCAGTCTATGAGACGGAGACGTATGGCAAAATGATGACGCTGGATGGGGTGATCCAGAGCACTCAGCGAGATGAGTTCTCGTACCACGAGATGATCGCCCACCTCCCCCTCTTCTCCCACCCCAACCCCGAGCATGTCTGCGTGATCGGAGGAGGAGACGGTGGGGTCCTCCGGGAAATCATGCGACACGACTGCGTCAAGTCAGGTCCTTTGCCTCCTCCTTGACCACCGAGGGCTGAGGCTCTTGGCAGCTGTGCTCTGCGACATCGACGGAGTTGTCATCGAGCAGTCCAAGGTTCATCTGAAGCATCTCTCCTGCGGCTTCGACGACCCTCGCTCGGAGGTCCGGGTCGGGGACGGGCTGGCGTTCCTCAAGGAGAAGGTGTCAGCCTTCGACGTCATCATCGTCGACTCCTCCGACCCCGATGGTTGTCCTCGTCCTCGTCCTCCTCCTCCTCCTCCTCGTCGTCGTCGTCGTCCTCCTCCTCCTCCTCCTCCTCCTCCTCCTCCTCCTCCTCCCTTTCTCCCTCGTCCCTCGTCCTCCTCGTCCTCGTCCTCCTCCTCGTCCTCGTCCTCGTCCTCGTCCTCGTCCTCCTCGTCCTCCTCGTCCTCCTCGTCCTCCTCGTCCTCCTCGTCCTCCTCCTCGTCCTCGTCCTCGTCCTCCTCCTCCCTCGCATCACCTGACGTTGAGTGGGCAGGGCCCGCAGGGTCTCTCTTTGGCGAGGAGTTCTACAAGGTGGTGCACAAGGCTCTCAAGCCGGGCGGAGTCACCTGCTCCCAGGTAGCAGGAGCAGGAGGAAGAGGGCGAGGGACGGCGCGGAGAAAGGGAGGGAGGGAGTGACGGAGTGAATGAGTGAGTGAGTGAATGAGGGAGGGAAGGAGGAGGGAGGGAGGGAGGGAGGAGCCAGGGAAGGAGGAGGGGCGGCAGCAGATGGAAAGGTGGTGGGGGAAATGGGGCAAGGGGAGGCAAAGGAACAGGCAACGTAGCAGAAAGGAGGAGGCGAGAAAACTTTCGAGTTTGACTTTGTCGTAGGGTGAATGCATGTGGTTGCATCTAGACCTCATCAAGAGCATGATGCAATGTTGTAGGTAAGTCAAATACTGCTCGTCCTGCTCCTGCTCCTGCTCCTGCTCCTGCTCCTGCTCCTGCTCCTGCTCCTGCTCCTGCTCCTGCTCCTGCTCCTGCTGCTCCTGCTCCTGCTCCTGCTCCTGCTCCTCACCCTTCAGTCGTTCATACTCGTTGTGAGCTAATCATTCTCTCAGAGGCATCTTTTCTAACGTCCAGTACGCCTACACAACCATACCAACATACCCATCAGGTAAGGATCCACGTTGCCAGCGCTTCTCCCGCATGTTCCCCTCCTGCTCCTCTTCCGTGTCCTGGTCCTCCTCACTGTTCTGTCCGGCAGGTCAGATCGGGTTTCTCTTGTGCGCTAAGGATGCGGGAACAACCTTCAACGAACCTGTTCGTGCACCCAGTGACTTGATGATGGAGGCGCTACAGTGAGTCCAGCTCCGCTTCACCCCCCCCCCCTCCCTCCCACCCCGCTTTCTTCCCCTCCTGCTCCTGCTCCTCCTCCTGCTCCTCCTCCTCCTCGGACCTCTCCACCACCACCACCACCTCCTCCTCCACCACCTCCTCGGACCTCTCCACCACCACCACCTCCACTTCCTCCTCTTTCGTTTCCTCCCCTCCTTTTTAGCTCTTCTCCTGCGCTGAAGCTCCTGCAGGTACTACTCCTCCGACATCCACAGGGCAGCCTTCGTCCTTCCTAACTTTGCGCGGAGAAAGCTCGATGTGAATCTGCCACCTCTGACCTTCAAGTAAGCTGCAGGTTGTATATAAAGATCTCTTAAGAGAAGACTACAAGGTATCGATGACAGGTTAAGACGAAGGAGATCTGGAACGGAGAGGTAGGAAGGCCGCGGAGGTGGGAGAGAGGAGGGAAGTGAGAGGAGAGGGAGCGAAGGAGGGAGATATGAAGTGGAAGGGAGCAGGGAGGGTGGGAGAGAGCGAGGGGAAGGAAGCAGGGAGGGAGAGGTGAACGTCTCATGTTACTCGTCGGCTGCTTGCGTTGCGTCCTGCATGCCGCCCATGGCGCAGACGTTCGGGTCTACATGAGAGACCAGAGCTCCTCTTACCATCACGAACACGTCCTCCGACTCCAGGCGAGCTCCTCCTGCTCCTGCTCCTGCTCCTGCTCCTGCTCCTGCTCCTGTTTCCATGGCCAGTTTTAACCTCGTGCATCCGTCCGGCAGGGCGAGCCAAAAGCTTCCCTCAACGACGCTTCCTCTTCGCTCTTGGAAGTCTCGCTCCACTTGTACTTCGCTGTCGTTGGCGCGGAGGTACAAAGTAGAAGAGCAGGACGAGCAGTTCGCGTCCTCCGTGAAGAGGTTGAGGAAGATCCCTAGGAAGTTGACCAGGACGTCTGTCGAGCCGGTGGACTTCGATTCCGATGTTTCCCCCCCTCCTTTGTGTCTGCAATCTAACAAGAGGGAGGAGAAGAGGGGAGGGGAGGTGGTGGGAGGGGAGGAGGGCAAAGGATGAGGAGCGGAAGCGGGGGGAGGAGAGGACAAGCTGGGAGAGGAGGAGGAGGAGGAGGAGGAGGGGGAGGAGGGAGGAGGAGCAAGGAATTTCTCTCCCCTCAAGATCTTGACAATCTTGATTGTCTCCACAACGAAGGGACGGGTGGCCTGTGCTGCGCGGTGGGCGACGCCAGGGACAGGAAGGAGGTAGTGTTTCAACCCAAGGCCAGCAGCGAACGAGTGGACCGAGTACGGCCCATCCTCGGTCTTCTTCCCCGGGAGGATCTCAACAAATACAGTCCCCCTCCTCGCAAACAGAATGTTGAAGTCCTGCCCTCCGTGCGCTGCCACGATGATCTCGGCGGACTGGATGGAGAGGGCCAGGAACAGGAGGGGGAGTTGGAGGGAGTGGAGGATCGAGGAGGTGTCAGAGAAGCTGGTGTTGGTGTAGGCGACGGCGTCAGTGAACGAGATTCTTTGGCTGAGGATACGGTAGAAGAGGGAAAGGTCCCTTGAGACCTCAAGCTCGTTCAGGAGGCAGCGATCTGGGACTGGAGGCTGTGTGCAGGTCGTGGCATTCCCTCGAGAGAGGATGAAGAAAGGAAGGGAGAGCGGTTGACGGAGAGCGTCGAACGGAAGCGGATGCTCAGAAGAATGGTTGCTCCACCACAGCCAGTACCTGCTCCACTCCGTTGACGTCGCTGATCGGCTCCTTGCCATGGTTCCATGCAGCGATCCAACAAAGACTGAGACTTTCTTCTGCAGCAGGCGCAGCATCGGCATGGTCGGCTGATGATCGTGGGCATGGCTCGGCATGTTGGTTGCAACGTACAGCTGTTTGCTCCAGATGTAACTCCTGCACTTGCTCACACTCAGATGGAACAAGTCGAGATAAAGGCCCGACATGCAAGATGTGTCCACGAACAGGATGCGACCGAGGTCATCGTAGCCAACGAGGCTGGAAAGTACTGCAAGGGCATTCCGGGACAATGACCGCTCCACAACGACGAAGTAGTCCAACCCTTGTAGCACCTCCATGGCGAACAGGAGGCGGGAGGAGGTGTCTTGGATAAAGTGCTGCCAGGATGCCCCCCACCGAGTCGGGATGTAGACGGCTCTGTCGACATACAAGGCCCTGCTCCCTTGAGGAGAGACCGAGCAACCGGGATGCGTCTTGGGTGCGATCTTCCCCTCACTCAGGTAGAAGGAGTCGACCATGTGCGTTTCGTTGCAGATTGCTCCTCCCGCAGCAAGATACATGTCGCTGAACGCCAGCAGCTGCATCCCTAGCACGGGCGACGACACGTAGGACGAGGTCGGCAGACGAGGGGAGAGCAGATGAGCGAGATGTACTTCGTTGAGCAACTTGACGTCTTCATGCAGGCAGAGAGCTGGCGGAATAGTGATATCCTCCTCTGCAAAAACTCTCCTTGCTATGACCCTGACCAAGTTGCCCTTGCGACCGTCATGCTGCAGCACGTCATCAAGAGGTACATAATGGTTTAGCAGGTCGTACTCAGAGGTCGGTTGAAGCAGCGGTTTCAACATCTCCTTCATGAAATCGGAATGTATCATAAAGTCCTCGCGTTCGCTGTCTCCTCGTCCTCGTCCTCCCTTTTCTCCTCCTTCCCCTCCACTTCCTACTCGAACCGATTTGATTCTACTGGCACGCAATTCCCCACAATCGCGCAAGTTTCTGCAAAAGTCACTCTCCCCCATCGATTTGTCAAAACATTCATCATCTTCTTGAATGCCTCCATGTTGAGAATGGAAGATTTGATCAAACAAGAATCTCAACCTCGCCTTGCGCGTGTGGTACATCAAAACATGCTCCTGTCCATTCACTCGAATCTGCTCTCTCTCCTCCTCAGACTTGAGATAGTGATCCACCATGATATTCAGATGCCTCAAGTCCTCCCCATCAAAGAATATCAGCTGAGTTCCGTTGTCGAAATGCTCCTCCATCCCTTGAACGAAGTTGTGCACCACAAACGCCCCGCACCTCATCGCCTCGTATACCTCCTCTCCCCAGTACCCCGATGACGGACATCGTTGCGCCTCGTCGATGCCCAGACAACCTCCGACGACGATCAGAATCCTGGTTTTCTTCATCAGCTCGCATCTCAGTTCAGCACTCAGTGGGAAAATCTCCAGGTGGAACCTGCTTCCGAACTCCCGAGCAAGCGACTTTTCCACCCTCCTCCTCAGACCCCATCCGTGTCCTCGATGAATTTGATCATCGTTGGACAGCACATGCTCAGGACGAGTGTGGGGCCCATACATCAGCACATCGTGAAGGAACACAGCTCCCTGTCTCCTCTCCCTCTCTATCTTGCCATCCTGATCGAAGTAAGGAGTATCTGCAGACCAAGATGCGCCGAGCCATACATGTTTTGACCTGCTTCTCCACCTTCTCAGGTATTTCTCCACCCACCCGCTCCCGTCCATGGACGCCACATAATCGGCTTCAAACAAGTCTCTGAACCCTTGCATCCTGACCCCGTGCCGGAGATCGAGCAGGTAGACGACTGTCACGATGAACATGGACCGGCACGTCTCGAACAGGCTACTCAGGTTGCCCGCATACTGGTGATAGACGGAAGGGAGGAGGAGGACTATGTCAGGAAGATGGAGGGCGAGGGAGTCGTGAAGGTGAGCTGTGAGCAGGGAATCGATCTGGACAGGATGCACGAAGATCCCCATCTCTGACATGTCCGAGATCAAGCTATCCGCATCTTCCTCACGAGACTCTCTTGAACGACGGAGATCACCAATCACCATGGCGGATGCGGGGAGATCGATCGTAGTCTCCCCCTCCAACGTGTTGTACTGCATGCTGAAGTGTACGCTGCCCCGCTCTTGTGGCGTGTTGTGGTTCGGATGAAACCCCTCGATCGTGATGGTGTGGTTGGCCAAAGGCTGCAGGCTCAAAGGAGGCAGCTTGTAGATGGCCAGCGAAACTCTCGACCCTTGTTCGGAGTCAGAGCCGAGCTCATGGTAGAAAGATCCATCGAGGAAGATCTTGACCCTGTCGATCTTGAACGTCACATACTCGAGCAGGACAGGGATCGTGCGAAAGATCTGTCCTGCCTTGGGGGATCCGATCAAGATTTCACTTGTCACCAGTTGCAGCAACAAGCATATGAGAAGAACCTCCAACGCGTTCCTCAAGACAGCTGCCATGGATCAGAAGGACAAGGATGCAAGACAGCTCAGAGGCAGAAGACGAGGTTCTGTGAGTTGACTTCTGTTTCCATGCTTGTGCCTCTGTTAAAACACATCTCCATGATATGATGTCTTAACCTCCGCATTCTCCAAGAACTCTCCTCCTCCTCCTCATTCCTCTAATCCACCTCCTCCTCCTCGTCCTCCGTTGTCGTCATCATGCACATCTCTGAACTGCTCTCCCTCCCTTGCCCTCCTCTCCTCTCCTCCTCTCCTCCTCTCCTCTCCTCTCCTGTCTTCACTGTCGCTTCGTGGTAGCGCATTCTACATGATGCGGCTAATTAGAATCGAAGGCAGCAAAGCATATCTAATGCGTGAATTAGTAGAAAGTTTGGACGGTTCCATGGCAGAAGAGGCGGGAAGAAAAAGTCAATGCAATGCTGGAATGGGGGCGGATTTACGGTGGAAGGGGAGGGAGGGAGGGAGGCAGGCAGGCAGGCAGGCAGGCAAGAGGAAGAGGAAGAGGAAGAGGAAGAGGAAGAGGAAGAGGAAGAGGAAGAGGAAGAGGGAAAACAGGGAATCCGTTCAATGCCGTGAGAACAATAAGGAGGAATCTCGACCATTTACTGTTGTCAAAGCTCTGACAAACTCTCATGTCATTCAGAAATTTCAACATCAACAGAAACATCGTCAAGTGGTTGTGCAACTGAGATCGATCTACACACCTGCTGCTCATGGAGAGACTCGCTCGTGTGGCGCATGGCGGACCTGAGGTCGTCCTAGGGGACAGAAGGTCATACGACCTCTCCCGCTCGGTCTGACAGCCCTGATGAGGAGGCGATCGTTCACTCCCTGCTGCAGGAGCTCACCCTGCTCGTTTGCATCTCCGTCATAGGAGGCAGCATAGCGATCGTGCTGGTGGCGTACTGGTGAGCCTTTCCTATGGTAGTCGGCGCTGACAGTAGAAATGCCTGGAAGCGCATGGATGTGGTGGCAGGATATCTACGTTCCCCCCCAAGGAGCTGCTCCTGCCTCTGGCTCAGCAAGAACGTCTGAGTGCGAGGCTGAAACAGAATCCGACCCAGAGCCCGAGCCCAGAGCCGTCGCGCAAGGGGCACGCGAGACCGTCGAGGCGACCCGAGTTGAGGTGAGGGAGGAGGAGGAAGCGAAAAGCTTGAAGACGAGCCTCGAGAGCTTCTTCAAGCTCTACAACCCTGCGAAACTGAAGAACGTCGACAAGCTCGTGGTAACGTGACCATGACATTTCAAGGTGGAGGCGCTTATGTTGAACCCCAGGAGGAATTCGGGAGCAGGCCGTGGGAGCTCAACGAGTTGCTGGTGAATCGCTATGGACATTCACTGCCAGACCTCGCGATCTTGAAAGCGCAGGCAGAGCAGAAGCAGCAGGCAGAGAGGAGCAAGGAAGTAGTCTCAACCGTCCAAGAGAGCGTGAACGAGACCAGTCAAGTAGACATCTATCATTCCATCCAGATGGACTCCCCCTACCCAGAGATCAGCTACGACTCTGAAGCTCTGAACATGCATAAACCTCGGGTCAAAGGCGTCGATCCTTTCCTCGACGAATGCTCTCGCATCTCAAGCAAAGCAGGAAAGACTTCCAAGGCAAACGAGTCTGACTCCCCCTTCGCTTTTCGGAATCTACACAACAAGATGCAGCAGGAGATGAAGAGGACTTGGAATGGAGGCGGCGCGCGTGGTTGGGGGTCGGGGGTTCAGTTTTCTGTTCGAAACGGGAGGAAAGAGAGCCAGGAGAGGCAGAAGGAGAAAGACAGCGAGGAGGGTCAGTCGTCAGGCGTCGATTTTGAAACAGCGAGCAAGGAGGACTTTGCTACATCAAGAAGATTGTCTGCGCAAGAGGTCTCAGAGTTGATAGCCACGGAAGATCCAACCACCCTCGACACGGCAGAAGACTTCTTGTCAGGGAACGACGACCAGGACGTGAGTGAAGCATTGAGGGCCCAGCCAGCTGAGCTCCAGGTGGAGGGAAAGTTCGGGAGTGTGCTTGAACCTTCAGCTGCGTTGCTGGAGGAGGATGGCAGACGAGAGGGAGACGAGGACTTGGCGGGCGCCAAGGAGCAGGAGCCCAGCAAGGGGCAGCAGGAGCTCTATCAGACACGCTCCGCCCTCCCAGGAGCGGGGACAAGGTCGATCGAGTTGAAGGAGGGAAGGAGGGTGACGAAGGAAGAGATTTATCAGGATTTCATTCAGAGCTCCAGGCACCTGGATGAAACGGACCTCACCTTCCCCTCCCCCTCCCAGTCTCCCAGCACGAGGAGCAGCCGCACCCAAGAGCAGCAGCAGACGGCGGAGACACCTCCTACCCCGTCAGAGCTCTCCTTCATCTCTTTGAAGGAGGAGCCAGGAGAGGCGAAGAGAGAAGAGTCGCTGAATGATGACGTGGCGAGGCGGATCAGGGATCAGATCTCTTCCAAGGCCCTTGAGAGCGAAGAAGGCGCCAGCGACGGTAATGAGGTCTACTTCTCCTTCTATGAGGGGAAAGAAGAGGGAGATAACGATGGCGATGCAAAAGATAAGTAGAAGGCAGCGGCCCTGCCTCGCATTGTACGGCTGTACCGCACTGAGGCCTTCAAGCGTCTGACTCGGAGAGTTCAGTGGGGGAAATTTTCCCAACAACGTGAAGATCATTAAAATCAATCAAACTTTGACAGGAGTTGGGCTAACAACGTCAAGATCATTAAAATCAATCAAACTTTGACAGGAGTTGGGCTAACAACGTCAAGATCATTAAAATCAATCAAACTTTGACAGGAGCTGGGCTCTAACAACGTCAAGATCATTAAAATCAATCAAACTTTGACAGGAGCTGGGCTCTAACAACGTCAAGATCATTAAAATCAATCACACTTTGACACTGAGGAGCTGGGCTAGCCCCTACTAGAAGTAAGTGAGAGAAACTTATAGTACTTTGGGCTACATCCTTGGGCCAGTGGTTCGTGGGCGAATTGAGGCGAGCCTGACCGTCCTATACCCGAAGGAATTGAGTAAAGAATTCCTGTTCTACGGAATGGAGGGGGCAGCCGGGCAGGAGGGGAAGGAGGAGGGAGGGAGGGAGGGAGGAGGAGGGAGGGAGGATGACGATTGTGCGAGGGAAGAGGAGGCGATGAAGAATGAGGAGGGAGCAAGGGAGGGGAAAGAACAGGCTGAGGACGACTGTGTGATCGTCAGTCGAACTGCAGAGGACGCGTCAGGCGTCTGGAACAAAGTCCCCCAGGGAAGACAAGGGCAGCAGGTAGATTCGATTCTCTGCTCTCATGGTAACCGAATTTCTATCCTGACAGCATCAGCAGGGGGCAAGCCCGTCTGATGGGCCTCAGACGCCTTCGGGAATCTGGAGGTTCTTGCCAGGGGGGGCTCGCAATGCGTTTCCTGGCCTGTTGAGCGCATCTACTCACGGATCGAGCAAGCCGACAGGGCAGCAGGCGTCGACGGGCTTGAAGGATGCAGCTGCGCCGCTCAAGTTCCTTGGCAGAGACGAATGGATGTGCCTGATCCCACTGCGGGTGGTGGCCCAGGAGCAGAAGGAGGAGGACGGCAGTCGAAGGTTCTCAGTGGTCTCGGAGGGAGCATTCCAGCTCCACTTGTCTGGTGATGCCACCTGTTCCTTGAGGAAGGTTCTGCTCTGACAGGGCAGCAGGGAGGAAGGAGGGAACCGTAGAGGTGGGGGAGTGGAGTTGTCGCCTGTACGGGCCGTGGGGAGCAACCCTGTCGGAGAGATTGTTTCGCTTCTACAACAGGTAACAAGATGTTGGATACATGAAGCTCCTGCTCATTAGCTTCTCTCCTTCCTGACCAGGTTCTGCCCCGAGAAACTCGGCAACGTGGAAAAACTCTCGGTGGAGTTCGGGTTGGGGAACGAGGGAGTCCTGAACTCTATGCTGATGGAGGCGTACGGTCCGTGCCAGTGTCTTGTATCCTGTAGATTGAGCAGAACTTGCTACAGGAGCCGATCTTTCCTCGGTCACCGATGAGAACTTTTCCGGAGGATACTTCGTCGCTAGAGTTCGACGGATATTTCCCCTGACGTTCCTCCTCGAGGGTACGTGAAAGTTGCCAGGTTGCTGGTCGGACCTGATGGCATGCTGGCAGGAGTCCGAGACTCGGAGGACGAGGAGCGAGTCTGTTCCATCACGTTTCCAACTCCGATGAGCAAGAGGAGCAGATTCATTGAGAGCCTCGAGGAGCAGCTGCAGCGGATGTGTGACTATCGTGTTGAGGTCGATGGCCAGGAGGTGGAGGCTGCCCTGCAGACGGACGAGCTGGCAGTGGAGGGGAGGAGCGAGGAGTATCCTGGCCTGATTGTCAACTACGCGGAGTCCTCGGTGCCGGAGAAGACAGGGCCCCTGCGTGTGGTTGGCGTTGGCGTCTCGTGCCAGCTCCTCCTGATCTTTCCGAGCAGGACGAGGAGGGCAAGAGCTACTACGGAGTCCGCATAGAGGCTGGAGGGCACCAGCTAGCGAGTGGTTTGCGGACTGGGTCCACTTGGGTAGCTGGGCAGATGGTGAAAGGTTGGCAGGAGGAGGAGATGCTCGCTCTGTGCTCACTACCCGCAGGAACGGACGCGTTCAGCAAGTGGATCGGGCCAGCGGCGGAGGAGGCCAAAGTGTCCCCGGGGGTCCAGAAGGCTCTAACGTACGCGCAGCAAGGGACAGAGAAGCTCGTCGACATCTCCTGTGATATCATCGGGGGCCTTGCAAACATAGCAGGTATGAGATCAAGGGAATGGAGAGGGAGGGAGGGGGAGAAGGGAAGGGGCAGGACTTTTGATGGCTGAACTTCTTCCTCGTCTCCCTTGCCGCCCTTGTTGTTTACGATAGTTGAGTTCCTCTGTCCGGCTACTGAGCTCCTTTCCTCCCTTGCTCCCTCCCTGCCACCATCTCCTTCCTGTTTTGATTCCCATCCCTCCCCTCTCTCCTTCCATTTTGATTCCCTCCTCCCCGCATCCGCCCCCCCTTCTTCCAGGCTTCCCCCCTCTCTCTCCAGCCTCTTGTGACCTTCTGTTCTTCCCTCTCTCCTCTCCTCTTCCTCTCTACTTTCTCCGTTCTTTCCACAAGTTTCTGACAACACTCATCCCAGCAAAGGGAGTCTCGTGGGGTGCCGAGAAGGTCGTCCAGACTGAGACTTACAAGAAGTGGGAAAAGCAGCCGATGGGCCCCCGGGCCCGGGCAGCCAAGGATGTTGCCAAAAGCACAGTCAGCGCTGTCTTCTCAGTTGGCTACGGTCTGAAAGGTGAGGAGAGACTGTGAATGTCAGTTGGAGCCGTTGGTTCAATCACTCTGTCCTCCTCCTCCTCTTCCTCTCGTCTTTGTCCATCCCCCCTCCCCCTGCTTCCTGTTCTCATCCTTGTCCTAGTCCTTCTCGTTCTCTTCCTCCTTCTTCTCC
>NW_005434591.1:170988-197368 GCF_000315625.1 Guillardia theta CCMP2712 | reverse complement strand
TTTCTTCCCCCCCCCCCCCCCTCCTCCTCCTCCTCCTCCTCCTCCTCCTCCTCCTCCTCCTCATCATCATCATCATCATAACCGTAGTCGTCGTCATCATTATCATCCTTGATGATCTTGTTCACCCTTGCCCTCATCATCGAGATTCTCCTCATCCTCCCTCTCCCCCGTCTGACCTTCAACCAGATGCTGCTCACATCCTGCTCGACAAGGGGCTCAAGGACTCTGTGGTCCTCGCCAGCCATGCTCGATGGGGACAAGCTGCTGGCGATGCAGCCCGGCGGTCCTGCGAGTCTGTGCTGAACCTTCACTATGCTGCGGTCACTGCAGGAGAGTTTCTGACCAGGGGAGCAGTACAAGTGGTGGGCAGCCTCGGCAGGCTGATGGTGCTGGACGCTGCTACCAAGGCCGTGCTAACCGAGGACCTGAAGAGCGGGGATGTTAGGATCGAGGGGGCGCTGCTTCTCAACGAACTCAAGGGCTTCGGAGGCTCCTCCTCCGTCTGGAACTGCTACGTGTGTGTGGCTCGGCAGCAGACGATCGCCCTGTACACGCCCATCGTCGAGCAGGGAGTGGAGAAGCTGGCAGATGCTGGGATCAAGCTGAGCTGCCTGGAGGAGGGAGGCCACAAGATCGTGGTTGAGATCGAGAGGGGGAGCGGAGCTGCACGAGGAGGAGAGGTCGAGGTGGGTGACGTCATCATCGGGGTGGACGGCATGTCCGTGCAGCACATGACGGTGGCGGACGTGGAAGCGCTCATGATCGGAGCAGCTGGCAGCTTCGTCCGACTTCAGATCTGCAAGGGGAAGCAGATGCAGGTGCTGGCTGACCGCGTGGACGAGCTGGAGGAGCAGCAGCTGGACGAAGACGTCATGAGCAAGAAGGAGGAGGAGGTGGACAAGCCAGCGGTGAAGGAGGTGAAGGTGGAGCGGCTGCATGGGAGGATGGCGGACGGGTTCGAGCAGGCAGTGCTGGAGGAGGCAGGGGACAGCAGCTCAACCGCACCAGTGGAGGGAGGACCTTCGATGAGCATCAACGCGTCGGAGACGTCGGCAGCGCAGGGGCGCAAGAAGGAAGATCTCAACAAGATGTCCTTCATGATCTGCAACACGAGGAGCGGGCCCGCGAAGCTGCAGAGAGCGATCTTGATCCAAGATGTCAGCAAAGTCAGCCTGCTGGAGCCGCAGGAGGTGAACACCGAATGGCCCCCCCTCCCCTTCCGTCCCCCTCCCCTTCCGAGCTCCTGAACATTCGTTGCTCTCCTCCTTACATCCCCGCCTCCTTTGCTTGTTGCCCCCTTCCTCTTCCTCTTCCTATTTCTTTCTCACCTCCTCCTCTGACTTCTCCCTCCTGCAGTATGGCAGAGAGCACTGCTTCAAGCTCCAGATTCACTCCATGAAGGGAGTCTTCGCCTTTCAGGCTGCCGACGCTTCTCTTGCTCAGGCCTGGGTCCAGCAGATCCTGAGCATGAAGGAGGAGTACGACGAGCTGCAGAAGAAGGCCTACTTCGGTAAGGAGCCAGCTCAAGCGCAGCAGCCCTCTAGCTGAACCCGATGACTCCGAGGGCGATGTGCGTGGGAGGTCGACGGGTTGCGTTCTCACCTCAGTCCGAAAGAAGTTTGTTGTCATTACTCAAGCACCACTATCCTATCTTCTCCCTCCTCCCCTTCCTCCTCCTGCTCCCTTGCACGCGCTGTCCTCCTCCGAGACTTTTGCGTACCTGGTACCCCGTCCTCCCTCCTTCCCTCGGAACCCCCTGCAGCCTCCACTGCTCCCCCGTCCTGCGCTGCTGCATCTTCCTCGGTCTCCATGACTTCTGCGTGAGCGGCGCGTGAGGAAAGATGCGCTGCGGCGGGAGAGGAGGGGATGAACTCGAGTAAGACGAGCTCGAACATGGCGTACGCTCCGAGCTCCTCGATGTCGATCCCTGCCAGCGGAAGCAGAATGAGGAGGAGGGGAGATGGGAGCACTGAGGCTGACCTGGAGGGAGCGGGAAGAAGTTGGTCCAGAGCAGCAGAGCAAGGTCCTGGGGAGGAGGAAGATGAGCAAAGAGCACAGATGAAAGTATTCTTCACCTCTAGATTGCGGCAACGATAAATGCTCGCAGGATACTGGGAGGTGCCGATCGTCCGGGTGTGAGTGTCGAGAACGCTGTAGAGGTCCAGGGAAGGAGCGACAAGCATCAAGACAGTCTCTGGCGGCTTCGTCATGCACAGAAACTTTATCCCGTGATTCCTGCTCCCCCCCGAGCCAGGAGGACGCGCTTCCGAGGACGAGGCTTCCTGGATCAGATGCATGATGGAAGAAGGATCACTCAGCGATCCCCAGAACGTCTCCTTGATCCTCAGCGCTCCCTTGTCGCTCCAAGCATGCCCGCACAACTCGATCGCTTCCTCCACGCTCATGTGCTCCATCCCCAAGTCCCGCAGCAGGGCGCTGGAGGGCAAGTCAGTGAGGCCCGTGAAGCTCTTGAGGGACTACCTG
Source organism: Guillardia theta CCMP2712 (assembly GCF_000315625.1). Classification (NCBI taxonomy): domain Eukaryota; class Cryptophyceae; order Pyrenomonadales; family Geminigeraceae; genus Guillardia; species Guillardia theta. Next base: position 194,884 of record NW_005434591.1, on the reverse strand, counting down.
ACGTCCCGGTCCTCGAAGAGAGACATCCCTTCGTCCACCACCCTCATCACATCTTCACCCGAGACCTCCGTCCTCGCAATATCGGAGCCCAGCCCAAGGACTTCGTGGAGAGCTATGGTTGCGTAGCAGCAGAGGAACGAACATGCTGACCGTCCGTTGGGGAAGGAGAATTGACTACGTTTCTCAGCATGCTGCTCGCAGGAGGCTGGCATGAGAGAAAGTCACTGCAACAAGGACTGTAACATTCTTGTCTTACCGAAGAGGTGCCCTATCTCGAGTGTCCTCCATTCCTCCTCCTTGATCGAGACTGCCAGGCAGGATCTCATTCGAGCATGAAATGTTGAGAGGAGAGGACAAGCATCTGTCACGACGAACTACATCTCATCGACACTGACCTTCTCCGGACCATACAGGCCTCCCGCTTCTCATTGTGATTTCAATGTGAAATGTCCCTGTCAGAGCATGGAGGTCAGACATGCTTCATACGTGTCTGTTACAAACCAGGAGTGAGATAAAGTTGCCAAAATCCATCGCAGGACGCCCAATCGACAGTCTCTTGGCACATGTTGGCTACGTGAACCTAGGATAGCCGATGGTAAGGTTCGTACGTACAACACAACCAACTTACCTCCGTTACTGCATCCCTTCCCCCACACCTTGATGTATCAGGGTCATGCCGCAGCGGAGAGCAAGTATCGCCCTTACCATATCATCTTCACTCCGCAATCATTCGCAAGCTCTTGCGCGGAATCGTCTTCAGGATTTTCTCGGCGACGTGAGTTCCTGCATGAGTGTGAGAACGTAGGGTGGGAGGGAAAGAAAGGCAAAGAATGAGAGCATGGAACAGGTCGGGGAGAGACCATGTAAGACAAGGGAGGGAGGAGGAGAAGGGGGGAGGGAGAAGTGTGGAAACAAGAGGGAGAATGTTGAGGATGCGAACAATGGACTCAGGGAGGGGAAGAGAGCGAGGAAGTAGGAGGAGCTGCAGGGCAACGAAGAAGCACAGCCTGTGGGAGGTACCTGAGCATGTTGGAGGGGAGGATGTGCCTCAGGTTGTTCCTGATCTTCTCCTCCTTCTTCTGCATTCTCGCTACCCTCCACGTCTCCTCTTACCTCCTGGCCTGATCTTTCGATCTGTTTCCTACCTCCGGCGGATCTGGCGGGCCGGGCCCGACCGCCGCACTGCGGCAGTGCCGCACTGAGTGCGGGAATGATCGGACCGTGCAGTAGTCACGGTACCTTCATGACGGAATACGAGGCTCATAACCGACGGAATACAAGTTTGTTAGACTTGTACTAGTCCAAAGTCACGCAGATATCACATCGACCTTAGTTGTAACAAGACAGTTTTTGCTCAAGACCGAGTTTAATGCACACAAAACCAGAATTGAGGAGCACATGAGAGATAGACTGTATGCTAGGATGTGAAACCCAAGCATCCAGACATGAGAGGACCTTAGCAAGACGGCTAGGAAAGACCCCCTCTTCGTCCCATACGCTACATTGGCCGCCTGCCACGTAAGTCGTCTTGGTTTACAGGAGAGTTTTGTTAACTCGGCGCTATCTGACTGGCACGGCTGGCATACGTTCCATCACTTCACCGCCGGATCCGATCATATCGGCCCTGGGCCCGGGGGCGCTGGCAGCCTGAGCGCCCGGCGCACTGCCTGAGCGCGGCCGCCTGGCGGGGCCAAGCGTCCCTCGGGCCCTGGCCTCAGAGTCAAGTTCACGCCCGGTGGCGACTCAGACGATACTACCGTACCGTACTACGGTACTACTCAGTGGCATTACTGAGCCTGTGAGGCCTGGACTCAAACAATCATGGCAGGACTCGCCGCGAACACTGCTGAGAGGCGGCTCAGCGGCTCAGCGCCACATGGCCGTACGGCGAGACTGAGAAGACTCAAGGCAAATGTACTACGGCACCGTACTACCGTACTTCACTTTACTCAAAGTACTAGTAGTGATCCGGCCGGCCGGGCCCAACGGTGGCACGGTGACCGGTGTACTGAGTTATATGCAGGAGTATCCGGGAGTATCCGGGACAACGGATCCTCCCAGTGTTGAAAATCGTGCAACGATGCAGAGGGAAGGGAAGGGAGGGGAAGGGTGGGGAAGGGTGGGGAAGGGAAGGGAGATAGGGGAAGGTAGGCAAGCAACTGTGACAAGGTATGTAGTATGTGGAGGTCGTAAATGAAGCCAGGAATCTCATGGCCGAAAGACAAGGAAAGGAGGTGGAATGAGGGGTGATGTTTGAAAAATGAGTCGAGAAAACACTAGCCCACGATGCTGTGAGATGAATATGAAGCTGAATCTTTACCAACCAGGATTGGTGTGATGAAGATTTGAAGCTGAAGCCTGACTCGCTGGGCATCTACGTCCTCAGTCAACATGCCGAGCATGATCCTTATCATGGCCATGGGCTTCCTGCTCGTTGCGATCCTTCACGTCTACACTTCCAGGTCAAAGCAAGGGAAGGAGCTCGTGCAGCAGGAAGGAAGCAGTTCTTCCAAGGAGTCTCGTGCCTCTGCTGCTCACCATGATGCAAGTCCATCCCAACGTGCAGATGGTGGAGATGGGTCGGTCCCTACCTCGGCCCGAACGCCCTTCTCCACCAGGAAGCCGGGTCCGACTACTTCGAGAAGGACTCACACGCCACTCGGCAGCGCCTTGCAGAAGGATCGGCAAGAGCTCGACGAAGCTCGAGACGAAACAGGCTTCCTCCAGCAGCTCGTCTCGCAGCTCTTCTTGCTGCTTGCAGCTGACGGTAACAAGGAGAGTTACGGGTTCAGCGTCACAGCTTCCAAGAACCCTCAGAGTAAGGATCTGCCGAAGATCGCTCTCAATCGCTATGCAGCGCCCTCTAGCAGCGGGACAGACACCTTCTACCTCGAGTCCGTGAACGGGAGAAACGTGAACCGGCTCGCATGACTTTCCTGATGCAGCCCTGACTTTGTTGCAGATGGCAGGGATGACGGCCCAGGAAGTGAAGGACGCAGTCTCGACTAGTCGCTTCAAAGTCAAGCTCGGGCTGAGAAATCTTGAGAGGCCGGACAAGAAGGGCCCAGGGCTCAAGTGCGTCGAGAACGTCATCTACTCTTCCAGAGTCCAGCAGCTAAAGGTGTTTTTGTCGTTTCTCGCTACTCCTCTGAACGGTCTTGGTAGAGTTTGAGTCAACGGGTTATCACTTTCTTGAAGACAGAAAAAGTGAGTTCGGCCTCTGTCTTGCCTTCGCTTCAGGTACCTGCCTTTCTGCACTCCTTGATCTCCGAGATGAAGGAATAGAGCAAGAAAGTGTCGAGATCGTTTGATACGAGGATCTGCAGAAAGGGATATCGGCTGTGCTGGACATGATTGATGACTCTGACAACTTTGAGTGCCCATGCGGGTATTCCCTGACACATTTCTTTTGCTTACTTCTATTTCCTCTCCTCCACTTCCTCCTCCTCGTCTCTTTCTCATTTTTCTGTTCTTCTTGTGTTTCACCTGACCCGTCCACGTAGGAATTCTGCCGAGACTCTGGAAGATAGTGTCGCGTCGGTCATCGGGAAAGTGTTCTCGCTGGTGTTGCAGCCCTCGAACAAGCTGTCGATCAGCAGAGATCTCTCAAACTCCTTCGAGGTCTGACGGCAGCATGGGAGGAAGCCGAGTTGACCTTGCTTTGATGCAGAAGGAGAACAACTTTTCGGATGACACCATGGTTTTGCGCGAGCAGATAGTCAACATGCAGAAGCAGGTAAGTGGACATCTTGAATCATGAGCACGTGGAAGTGAAAGTATGTTTGTCCAGCATGCTCTTGTCAAGTGTCAGCTGCAGGAGGAGAACAAACGAGTTCATCAACTGCAGAATCAGGTAAGGTTTCTCATCTTTCTGCTCAACATTCCACGTGCAAGATGTTTTGACTCGGCCGCAGCTGCAGTCAGAGAAGAACGCGTGCGAGCACTGGTGTAGTCGGGTGAAGGAGTTGGAGGGGTTGTTGCTGGAGAAGGAACAGCGTCTGGCAAGTGGAGCTCATCGCAGCAACGACTATGAGACAGAGATGGCAAGTTTAAGGGAAATCTTGAGCGAAAGGCAGCAGAAACTCTATACAAAGCTCATGGCGTTCGAGGCGGACCTCGTGGAGAAGACGAAGCAGGAGGAGGCTTTTCCTGAGCGAGTGGAAGAAGTGATCAAGATGGTAGACACTGGACATCTGGATAGTCAAGCCCACAAGAGCTCGTTGTCGGAGCTGACAGAGGCGAATATCCTGCTCGAGGATCTGATCTACAGCTGCTTCGATAGTATCAGTCGGAATGAGAGGAGCAAGAGAGATGAGGTCGAACAATCTTCGCAATCAGTGATTAGCGACGTTCAAGCAAGATACAACATCCTCATGAAGCACATCAACGAAGAAAGCATCTCGAGCGCCATGGATGGACAGAGACCGAGTGAGAAAAGCTCAACCCTTGTTGTGCTTGTCAATTTTTGAATGCTTGTGACGCACAGGCCTCAAGACGACGTTTGATCAAGTGCTCATCGTCGCTAGGCATGGAGAAAGATTGGACACTGTCGACGAATCCTGGACAGGAGAAAGACCTTACGATCCGCCATTGACGAGGTCAGGCGGGATCTGATCAACTTCAGCGCCTTTCTGACATGATTGCCTCTCTAAAGCAAGGGCAAAGAAGATGCATACAAGACAGGCGCAGAAATGGCCGTGAACTTGCCCGAGATTCATGTGATTGCTGTGTCTCCGTTCCTGCGCTGTGTTGAGGTGAAAAATTCTTGACCTTCTGCCAACGTTTCAATGGGCCTGGTGCTGACCTTGAATAAAAGACTGCGATTAGCATGCTTCAAGGCCTGGAGAGCTCGGATAGATACAAGAATGCAAACCTTGAGATATTCGTTGACTACGGCCTGTCAGAATGGCTGTCAACGAGAAACATGAAGGATACGAAGCCGGAGGCAATCAAGATAAAGGTGATGGGCAAGGATGATCGGCGAAGTCATTCCAATGACTGTGCCCTCAGGAATTTAAAAATTTGGACTCGCAGTATTCAGTGCGAATACGTGACGTCGACCAGGATTCTGATGCTGATGCGAGAATGTTTCCAACATACCCTGAAACCCAAGAACAATCCTGCATGCGGTACCAGACGACATTCGAGCGGCTTCTCCATCGCTTCCACGGCAAGAATGTGCTGGCAGTCACTCATGGTACCACCATTGATATTTAAGTTTTGATGTTTCTCTGATCTGGTATCAGGCGACGCTGTTGCTCAGTTCACATCTTCTGCATTGATGATTTCGAAAGAAGATGTTTATTCGGTATGCTAATGCTGGCCCGTTCACTGCTCTAATATCGTTGAATCTCCAGGTTCCTTTTTGCAGCTATGTTTCTTCTGCATTTACAACTGGAGGATGGAACCTGATATATCAACATCCGGAAATTCTCTTCATGAGTGAGCTTGAATGAAGGTGCTGGCTGTGGCCATGATTTTCATAGTAAACAAATTCAATCTTGGTCCTTAGCACGAATCATTCTGATTCGCTTGATCCCTCTGAAATCGTTCAGCATCCTATATCTTCAAGAAAGCTCTGGATATTTCCTGCGTCCACATCGAATTTGCTGAAAAGGTTTACAATGAAAACAGCACGTTGTCGAAAGTTGTCTTCTTTGAATCTTTCTATTGGTTCGTTGTTTGAAAGCTTCGATGCAATCACTTTTGCTCGTTGAACTATAAGCTCTGGAATTCCTGCTTGAATTGCGCAATGATACCCATTACTATCCATGCTCAATCCCTGGATTGGAAACCAAATTTCAAACGTTTCAAATCAAGCAGGTGACAACAACCTGGACCAATTTATATAAGAAAACGAGTTTGGGAATCTGTGTAAGATCCTGATTGTCTCCATTCATGACTTCTTCACGCATGCACTGAGTATTCATATGTGAAGGAGAAGAAAGCTCAGTACTTGAATTACCTCCATCGTACAGTAGGATATTTGTGAGCATGACGAAAGGACTCCCTTATCCCCAAACATTTCATTGAAGTGTGTGGTGACTATCTGCCCATGAAAGTCACAACATTGTAAATCTGGCATGCAATCTTTGAATTGTTTTCATTTGTTACCGTTCGCGGGCAAAGTTCTTTGCGACTATCAAGCTGCTTTATAGTTGCAGCCAAAATTGCGACTCCATCTGTTGCATTCGTACCCTTACCAAACTCATCTATAAGGAGGAGCGACCGAGTTGTACTGCATCTGATCATGACAGCAATCTTTCAAAGTGATGTCAAGCAGCGTTTGCAGCACCATGCAAAACTTTGTTCATACCTGTGACAAGTCTATTGCAAATGTAGACCTTGCCACAGCACAGGTCTCTCGGGTTTGTATTCGTGAGAATATCCTATCAATGAGGCCAATCTACCGCACAAGACGAGTCAATGCCGTATGTGTTGAAAGTCATTTGCAGATCAGGACTGAAAATTGTTCAAAGACTTGCCTGACATGATTTAGCTGGAACCCAACAGCCAATATGTGCCATAAAAGATATCAATGCGACCTGCTTTAAATATATACTTTTTCCGCTGTAGTTTGGCCCACTTATCATTTGTATGCGTGATCCCAATTGATTCTCATGAATTATAGAGTTGTTTGGAATGAAAACATCCGTGCAAAGTTCACACAAAGGATGCCTGCCATCTTCTATGTAGATCACTGGTTCTTGTACAATGCGTGGTTCGCAGTAATTCCTCTCGACAGCAATCATTGCAAATCCAAGTATGCAGTCAAGCGCTGCCGCAACTTTACATGTATCAACAAGCTCATCATCAAATTCCAGTAATTTTTCTCGGACCTGTATATGTCAACTTTCAGCTGAGTGACAAAAGGGCAAATTCAGGGAATACTCGATTAATTATGGCGAACTCTCTGTCACAAATTTTCCCCCAAATATCACCAACATTTTCATCAAGCTCTCGCATTCTTTGAGATTTCCAGTAGACGTATTCTTCAGTCTGAAAATGCATTTCCATCCCCGGAATTGTAACATTTGCAATGTTTGGAGATGCAACCTGAGAGCACATTGAGGGGGTTTCATGATCCAGAATAGGGGAAAAATCTACCAAGTAGCCTAGTTGAGGAAAGAAAACGACAGATATTTTCAACCCTTCCATTGAATCAGGAAGATCGTCAACCTGCAAATGATTAATTCACAGTACTTCATAAATGATTTGTGTTTCAAACCTCCTGCTGCGCAATGTCTTCAAGGAATTGTCCAAGTGAGTCGTAGTTGCGCTTGTCCTGATCGAGCTCCTCGTCCACTCCGCTTGCAACTGAGATTCGCTTTCGAGCTCTACTGTCTTCGAAATCAATCACCTGGTGCTATGAATCATGCTGTTGAAGAAAACGTAGAATCGTGAATGCGCACTTCTGAAATCAAGGCATGAATGTTCGGAAGTGCTGTGCAGAATTGAGCTTGGATCTGCATTTTCATAGCACTTATCAGGATCGATGTCTTCGACGAACGACCACAATGTTAACGCACTTGATCCATGATAGGAGATGTCATCTGCTTTGATGATTTCAAAGCGTTTCTGCAAATCTCGTGAATTGTTGACAGGCTTTTGAGGGAAGTGGTCAAATTTATCCAATCACTCAAGCTGGCGGAAGAATTCCTCATTCGGATCAATATTCTGACATTCAAATAATCATATCTATCTTAGCAAATTGAAGTTTTCTCACCTTGGAACATCCTTCACAAATCTGAGCTGGTCTTGTAAAGCCATCAGCAGCTCTTGATTTTCCTGGCCAGTAAAAAATCGGAGCGAACTTTGCCTTCCTGTGATCTCCTGTTGCTTCAAAATCGGCCTCAGAATCCATGTTCGAAGTAATTTTCTTCCTAGTATTGATCTAGTATTATCCATCAGGTTCAATAGTGATAAACCTTCCTTGGCCCTGCCGTTTATCATGATTGAAGGATGGATGTCGTTGCAAAGAATTTGCAGCGAATGCATGGTCTCTTTGTCAACGTGTAGATAATCTTTGAGCTGCATCATTTTTGCAGAGTAGACAGGGGCTAGCCAAGTTGAACACAATTCATCCACCGCTTTGTGGTTATGCAAGTGAATCAGCAGCGCACCAGCACATGACACAGCTTGCACTGCATCGAGATCGACAACAGTACGCAAGCACGACTCCCTATCATTATCGGAGACACAGTACTTGTAGACATCAAGAGATAGGGCAATAAGTCTTGATTTTCCGTATTCATATTTGAAATCCCTGTCATGATGAGTTCATTGGTTCCTTACCAACTTTTCCTTAAGACGTACCTTTGCGGAGCGATCTTTATGTTGCATGACCATCCTGAACAAGATGATTTTACCACATCCTCCAATCCGGACGATAACTTGGAACAAATCACAACAGACGATGGTCTCCATTGCTCAAGCATGATTATGGTCGACTCAAATTCTTCTGTCTCCAACGTTTGCAATAAGCTGAGTTCCCCACGAGCTTCGTCAAACACTGCTGCTCCAAGGACGGAAGAAACGAAGAACAAGCACATGTGAATTTGATCCACATCTTCGGATTCTCTTTCATGTTCGGTTTTTCCTCCTTCATCCATGCTTTCTCCTTGGTCTTGCTCAGCCCATTGCTGGCCATCGCCTTCCGTATCGCACATGCTGAATTTGCGAAGCCACAAACTTGAATTGGCGGGACGATCCAAAAAAAATATCCTAAACTCATCGCCCTCATACAACTTCGTAGTTATCCGGGCCCGCCCCAGGGACTGAAAGGACCACCCCTGCCTGGCAGAAATCTCTTGCTCTAGACAATTGGGGTGGTGTCAGAAACACCCCCACCCCCTTTTCTAGTAACAATTTCTCTCGGGGAGGTGGGTAGTACGTGTCTCTACCCCCTTTTACAGGGATTTACTCAGGGTAGAGTGAGTACCCTACCCTGTAATCCGTGATCCCATGGCACCCGAGATGGGGTGGGGCCCCCGCTTTATACGCCTAAACGAACAATGCTCAGAAGACACTAACTTGCTCGCTCCTTGCTCCCTTGCTCCCTTGCTCCCTCCCCCCCTCCCCCCCTCCCCCTCCTCCCTCCTCCATATCAGACATTCTTTCAGTCTTTCCTTTTGTGCATCTCTTGTCTCTTTACCTTTCCTGCGCATGACTCGGGTTGTTCCTATAAACTTCGTGTAGGCTCCTGCGACACCAGTTTTGTTCTCCCACAAATGACATTACTTGATTGACACCAAACTTCACATGTTCCTGTTTTTGTTTGTTGATTGCTTCTCCCTCCAACCTTTCATCGAGAGAAACCTGATGGATGCAGTACTTTGTCCTTGCCCTGTTTTCTGGATCCCTGCCCGAGCTGCATGTATTTTTGATTGAACCAATTTCATGCAGGGAAAAGATGGTAGATCGCTATGGAGGAGGGCAGCGATGGACCTCAGTCGCTCGGGGGGGATGGATCATTCTAGCTGCGGTCACTTTGTTGTCGCAGAATGCTTACTCTTGGTCTTTCCCTGCAAGTTTGAGGTCTGCACCGTTTGCCAGGGGTTCCGACATGAGGACGAGTCTCACACTGCGAACCAACATGGCTAAGCACAGAGGACCACTCAAGATGTGTGAACGCTCTCAGCTTCAAGAGATTGCTGAAGCTCCCACACACAAAGGGGCATCTTCGGAAACGGGGCCAAAGAGGAAATTTTGGGACCCGACGTATGCTGGGGAGGAGAAGTTTCGGGTGGTCTTGATAGCAGGGTTCGAGACTTTCAACAGGCAGCTGTACCGCATGGCCGCGGAGAAGGCGGTGGCGCGATGCCCTGGACTTGAGATCTGGGTTTTCACAGACCAGGACCTTCAGTCACAGCAGCCGCTCGTTGAACAAGCGGTCGATGAAGCGAATGTTGTGTTTGCGAGCCTGATCTTCGACTTCGAGCAAGTGAACTGGTTGAGAGAAAGGATCCTCCGCGTGCCCGTGAGGTTCGTCTTCGAGAGCTCGCTCGAGCTCATGTCATCGACGAAAGTCGGCTCGTTCAGCATGGCCTCCCAGCCGGGCAAGAAACAGGGGATGCCTCCTGCGGTGAAGTCGCTGCTGTCAAAGTTCAGCAGCACCAGGGAGGAGGACAGGCTGGACGGCTACACCAAGTTCTTGAAGTCCGGGCCGGCTCTGCTCAAGTTCATTCCCGGAGAGAAGGCCAAAGATCTGAGGAGGTGGCTGCAGACTTATTCGTACTGGAACGCTGGAGGGGTTGACAATGTTGCCAACATGTTTTGCTCCCTCGCATCTGAGTTTGGAGGGCTGTCCCCAGCGCAGCAGGAGGGGGAGGGGGAGGTGGAGAAGGACCTCTGGTCGAAGTTCCTCCTGTTCATCCAGTCGCTCTTCAGATTCCAGGGCGAGGAGGAAAGAAGTCAGCCGGGCAGCCCGGCTGCCGAGGTCATTGAAGCTCCGCAGAGGGGGCTGGTGCATCCTGCAAGACCGGGGTATTACTTCAAGACGCCCAGGGAGTATCTTGACTGGTACCGGGCTAAGTTCCCTGGCAGGGAGTCCTGGCCAGTAGCAGGAATCCTGCTGTATCGGAAGCATGTTATTTCGGCTCTTCCCTACATCGATGAGCTTGTTACTCACATGGAGACTAAGGAAATCCTCCCCCTCCCCTTGTTCATCACCGGGGTGGACGGGCACATAGCAGTTCGGGACTTCTTGACCTCCCCGCACGAGCAAGAGCAGCTCCGGGCCGGCACGATCCCGGTGAACCCAACCCTGTCCCCCGATGCGGTTAATGTCGATGCTGTTATTTCCACCATCGGCTTCCCGCTCGTCGGCGGGCCGGCAGGGTCGATGGAGGGGGCGAGGCAGGCGGAGATAGCAAAGGAAATCCTTCAAGCCAAGAACGTCCCCTACTTCGTCGCGGCGCCCCTGCTGATACAGGACGTCAAGTCGTGGTTCGGCCAGGGCATCGGAGGGCTGCAGTCAGTAGTGCTGTACAGCCTGCCGGAGCTCGATGGGGCGATAGACACGATCCCGCTAGGCGGGCTGTGCTGTGGGGACAAGGAGTTCTGTAACTCGTACCGCGACCTTCGAGGCTGCAAGCGGGAGAGCGGTGAGATCCGTCTGGTGGAGGAGAGACTGGACAGGCTGTCGACGAGGATCAAGAGATGGGTAAGTTTGCGGTCGACCCCCAAGTCAGAGCGACGCGTAGCAGTAGTGCTCTATGGTTACCCTCCAGGGATCGGGGCTACTGGGACGGCGGCCCTGCTCAACGTGCCGACCTCCCTGCACAAGCTGCTGTCCAAGATGAAGGAGGAGGGCTACGATGTCGGCGAGCTCCCCGAGGATCCAGAGGAACTTCTGCAGATGGTGAAGGTGGCGGACGACGAGTCGGACTCCGGACGAGGATACGCCAACGCCCAGTACGCCCAGCGAGGAGGAGCGACCGTCTCCACTGACCAGCTGGAGACCTGGTTGGGGTCCTCCGATACTCAGCGAGTCTCGAAGAACTGGGGAGGGTCGCTGGACCGGTCAGGGATCAGGACGGTAGGAAGCGGAGAGAGGGCGCAGATGCTGCTGGGGGGGGTCCTCTTCGGCAAGGTGTGGGTAGCCGTCCAGCCTCCTCTCGGCCTGCCCGGGGACCCGATGCGCCTGCTCTTCGAGCGGGATATGACCCCCCATCCCCAGTACTCCGCATTCTACAAGTTCCTGGAGAGGAAGGAGGAGGACAACGGGTTCGGGGCCAACGTTGTGGTTCACTTCGGAATGCACGGGACAGAGGAGTGGCTGCCCGGCACGTCGCTGGGGAACACGGGCGAGTGCTGGCCGGACATTCTGACAGGCTCCCTTCCCAACGTGTACGTGTACGCTGCCAACAATCCCTCCGAGTCGCTGCTGGCTAAGAGGAGGGGGTACGGCACCCTCATCTCGCACAACGTGCCCCCCTACAGCCGCGCTGGGCTCTACAAGGAGCTGCAGACCCTCCGGGGGCTCATCGCTGACTACTTCGAGGGCCTCTCAAGGGAGAGCCGGGGGGCAGGTGGGGAGCAGCTGGAGGACGCAAGCCTGATGCAGCAGTTTGCGGGGTCTTCGGCCCCGACCGTTGACCCCTCCAAGATTGACAAGGTGGAGGGGAGCCCAACGGTGGAGGGGTCGATGCTGCAGACGATGTTCGCAGCAGGGCTCGAGAGCGACTGCCCCCTGCCAGAGGGAGCGATGAAGGTGCTGGAGGAGGCAGGAGGGATCGACGGGGGGGAGGAGGCGGTGGAGCGGTGCGCTGCGTACATGGTGAGGGAGAACATGATGATGGAGTACTGCGAGAGGCTGAAGGCGTACCTTGCTGAGCTCGAGCAGAGGCTCTTCTCGTCAGGTCTGCATGTGCTGGGCGACCCTCCCGTGGAGCAGGCGATGGAAGCGTACTTGCGAGCGTACTTCGAGGACGGATCGTGGGAGGTCACGTCCAAGGAGAGGAGTATGACGGCGGCAGATGAAGTCCCTCGCAGCGAGGAGGAGAAGGAGGAGGACGGTCTCGCTGCTGAAGCTCCCTTCACCTTCCCTGAAGAAGCACTGCAGCTCATCCTCAAGGGAGGCAGCGAGGCCGAAGTGCTCATGAGCAGAGGAGAAGGAGTTCCAAGCCAGGGGACAGCAGCATGGGATCGCTTCCAGGAGGCCGTGCGTCAGGGCTGCTCCATCAGAGACCTCCTCCTTCGCAACACGGAGGAGCTCGAAGGTGTGCTCAAGGCTCTCAACGGAGAGTTCGTTCCCCCTGCTCCAGGAGGTGACCTGCTCCGCGACGGCTCGGGCGTCCTGCCCACAGGTCGGAACATCCATGCGCTCGATCCCTACCGCATCCCCTCGAAGGTTGCCATGGCAAGGGGGAAGGCGGCGGCGGAGCTTTCAATCTCCTTGCACAGGAAGGACAACAACGATGAGTTCCCTGAGACCATTGCGGTGAACCTGTGGGGTCTAGAGGCGATCAAGACTAGGGGAGAGTCAGTCGGGATCGTGCTGGGGCTGGTGGGGGCTGAGCCCGTCGTCGAGGCCACAGGACGAGTCGTGCGGTTCGACCTGATACCCCTGGAGAAGCTCGGGAGGCCTCGGGTGGATGTGCTGACGTCACTGTCGGGGATCTTCAGGTAGGGGAAGAGAGAGGTGCAAGAGGGGAGGAGGAGAAACGGAGCAGAGGAGGAGAGAGGGAGGAGGGAGGAGGGAGGAGAGAGGAGAGAGGAGGGAGGAGAGAGGAGAGAGGAGGGAGGGAGGAGGAGGGAGGAAGGGGAAGGGGGAAGGGAGGAGAAGAGTGTGGGAAAAGAAGGGAGGAGGAAGGAGGAGAGGACGGGAGGAGAGGGAAGGAGGAGGGAGAACAGACTTAACTTGTTCGCAGGGACTCTTTCTCGAATGTTGTTGAGCTCCTCGACGACCTCTTCGAGCGAGCGGCGAAAGCTGACGAACCCGCCGACATGAACTTCATCCGCAAGCACGCGCTCGAGCTCCAGGTCCTGCTCCTGCTCCCCTCTCCCTCCTCCTGCTACCTGCCATGCCTCTTCCTCTCCCCCCGCTGCCTCCTCGTCCTACCCTCAAGTACCCTCACTATCCTCCCTCTCCCTCTTCCCCTCCTCCACGTCCCCCCTCTGTTCACTCCCTCCTCTTGCAGCTCGTCCTGACTGGAGCGCAAACTTACAGGCAGCTGGGGAGACGGTGGAGGCGAGCACAGCAAGAATCTTCTCGAACCCACCCGGAGAGTTCGGGTCCCTAGTCAACGAGCGAGTGACGGACGGGAACTGGGAGGACGAGGCTGACCTGGGCGAGACCTGGGCCAAGAGGAACGCGTTCTCGTTTGGGAGGAGTGGGAGAGGAGTCGAGCGCCGCTCAACCTTGAACAAGTTGATGTCAACCACGGGCCAGGTCAGCCTCCTCCTTTTTTCCTCCTCCCTTCCTCCCTGCCTCCCTCTGCTCGTTCCTCCTTCATCTCTTCTCCCCTGTCCCACTCCACTCCCCATCCCTCCCCATCCCTCCTCGTCCCTTCCTCCTTTCTCCTTCTCCCCTCCTCGCTCCCCTCGTTCCATTGTCCCAACTCCATCTTATCGTTCTCGCTTGTGACGTTGGACTGCAGGTCGTTCAGTGCGTCGACTCGGTCGAGTATGGCTTGACCGACATCCAAGAGTACTACGCCAATACAGGAGCGATGGTACGCCTTTTCCTCCCCTCCTCCCCTCCTCCCCTCCTCCCCTCCTCCCCTTCCTCCCCTTCCTCCCCTCCTCCCCTTCCTCCCCTCCTCCCCTTCCTCCCCTCCTCCCCTCCTCCCCTCCCCTTCTTCCTCCTCTTCTCCTCCCCATAATCTTTGAACCACTCCGTTTGCTCCACCTTCACTCTCCCACCTACGTCTCCCTTCGCTCTCTCCTCCTCCTGCCAACCCCCCCGCTCCTCCTTCCCTCTCCCTCACGGCTAGCGAGCAGGTCCGAGCCATGGACGACCTGCAAGGAGGAAAGGGGAAGGTGCAGGCATCGGTAGTCGAGAGCTACTCCAAGGTCCCCCGTCCGAAGAGGATCAACGAGGTTCTCAGGCTCGAGTACCGCTCAAAACTTCTCAACCCCAAGTGGGCGAACTCTATGGTGAGGCTCCCATGTTTCCTCCTCCTCCACTCCTCCGCTCCCCTCCTCCTACCTCGTCGATCCTGCTGTTCACCTCACTACCCCAAACATCCTCGTCATCCCTTCATCCCGACCTCTATCTCGCCCCTCCCGACCTCCAGTTCTTTCTCCCCCCTTCTCCGTCCTCCTCCTCCTCCTCCTCCTCCTTTCACTCTCCTCCAGGTCGATCAGGGTTCTGGAGGAGCGTTCGAGGTATCGCAGAGGATGACTGCCATGATTGGCTGGGGAGCGACTACCAAGTTCAAGGAGCCGTGGGTCTTCGACCAGTCCGCTGCCACCTACGCCCTCGACCCTGTCATGGCGCAGAAGCTGCGGGACAGCAACCCTGAGGCCTTCAAGAACATCGTCGGTCGCTTGCTTGAAGCCAACAACAGGTGCTGCCCACTAACCAACTTCTCTCCCCGTCCCTCCCTCCCTCGGCCTTCGCCTTCCCCCTTCCCCTCGTTTTTGCCCTTGCCCCCGTCCGCTCTCTGCTGTCGTATCGCGTGCCGCTTGCCTCCTTATCCGTTTTCTTCTTCCTCTCCTGCTCCTTTCTCCCTCCCTTCTCCCCCCTCCCTCTCCCTCTCTCCCTCCTTCCCTCCCTCCTCCTCCCTTCTTCCCCCTCCCCTCTTCTTGATCTCATCCTTCCTTGCCAGGGGTATGTGGGAGGCGAAGCCCGACGTGCTGCAGCAGCTGCAGGAGATCTACGAGGACATCGACGACGCCATCGAGCTCGGCACGGCTGCCCAGCGCCTGTCCGACATCACCATGCAGCAGAAGGAGAAGAGATGAGCGCAGCTGTATGTGTAGATCCTTGTTTTTATAGTTCCATCCTTATGCTATCATGACTGAGGTATCCTGGGTCACGGTCGATGCCCGAGGCCGCCTGACTCGGTGAGAAGCCTCATGAGCCTTCAATGCCGGGAGACTCTCAGCAGAAGCCTCCCACACGGCCCGTCTACACGCCCGGGCCCGGCCAGCCCGGCCGCCCTCCGATCAGCCTGGCAGTGATCTCCCGCTGTCCAATGACGATTGATAGATTTGAGGCGGGCTTGCAGTTCTTGGTGCCGCCATGCCGGGACGGTGAAGGTGGTAGTGATGAGAGGAGAGAAGAAGAGCGACTGGACGCTGAGGCAGGGGTAGAGGAAGAGAGAAGAAGAGGAGGTGAAAGATGGGGAGAGAGTAGATATAATACAAGGATCATCCCTTATACTGGACCTTTAGTTGCAATGTTTGCGACATTCACGTATTGAATCATCCTGTAGCCATGGCGTTCTTTGATCAGCCGGAAATCTGAATCCTATGTTGATTGATGATGACGGAAGATATCTTCGTCATGAACAAGACTGAACTCCTCTGATTTTGCAGGACCACCTCCAGCCGCGGAAGGAAAGAGAAGACAGAGGAAAGGAGGGGAGAGGAGAACAGGGCAGAGAAGAGGAGAGGAAAACGACGAGGCTACCAGCAACATGTCGGAGGAGCTCAAGGGCAACGAGCAGTTCAGCCTGCATGGAGAGATCAACAAGGGGATCAGGACAAAGGCCATCTTCGACGCTGTGGACAAAATAAGGCAATCACAGCTGATGGTGTTCGAGCAGCACATGAAGATGGAGATCCAACCAGGGCCAGACGTAGACTTTGGGTTCATGGATGGATCAGTTGACGTCACTGCCGTTGAAAAGATGAAGTCGCTGAGCGAGTGGTTCCATGAGAAGGAGACTAAGATCAGCGAGCTTGCCAAGCACGTGGATCGTATAGGGAGCGAGGTTTCCAATCTCAACTCAGTGTTCTCAGCGGAGATATCGAAGGAGTCCCACAGTACAGACGCACAGTAGACGGAAGAAGACAACATGTAGCAGTAGCACATTTTTCCATGATTATGATTATGATTATGATGGTGGTGGTGATGATGATGATGGGGATAGAAATAATGGACACCCTGATGTGAAAGCTCAAGCTTTTGTTTCTTGTTTACAGTGCAGCTCTCCTGTCACCAGCTTTTCCATAGTACACGACCGTTCGCTTCGTCACGACCTGGCCGAACTGATTCTTCGCCATCAGAACTTGTTCGAGCTCAAAGCATCCAAGCGTGGCAAGCATGGACTCCACCGGCGCTTTCTGAAGGGGGGCAGTGGTGAGGACGGGCGAGTGAAGGGCAATTCACGATCGCTCACCTCGAAGGCAATGTTGTAGATGCTCTTGAAGAGGGGATACTGATCTACGATCCCTTCCCTCTGAAGAATCTGCATCACCTCCTTTATAGTCAAAGTCCCCTGCAGCTTCTGGCCGTTGAGAAGCTCGCGCTCCAACTCCTCGAACGACTTGTGGCTGGCAGTCAGCAGCCAGAACAGTAGCGCCTCCCGCCCGACTTACCTTCCTTCCTCCAGCCTTAACGAACGCCTCAGCACACCTCCTGTTCCTGCCTCCGTAGCACGTCACGATGAGATCGGCGACCCCGCACGACTCAAAGAAGGTTGCATCCTTCACGCTGGGGTAGCGAGACTGGATGAACTTCTTCATCTCCATGAGGCCGATGCGGATGATCGCGGCCTTGCTATTGTCACCTAGTCCCATCCCATCCGTGAAGCCAGCACCCAGCGCTACAATCTTGCATAGAGGACGCGATCAGCATGGCATCACAACACAAGCACAACCACTCACATTCTTCAAGGCACCGCAGATCTCAACTCCCGGGACGTCGTTGATGATGGTGACATGGAACAGAGGATCGTTGAAGATCGTGTGCAGCAGCTTGCCGTTCTCTTCCACATTGTACCCAATGGTGGTCTCGCAGAAGGCTCCTCCTGCCACCTCCTTTGCGAGGTTTGCTCCCATGAGCACGCTTACATCCATTCCATTCAGCCCCTCCTTGATCATGTCCGAGATCAGCACCATCCCCTTCGAGTCAAAGTGCACTCCCTTGATCAAGGATACGGCGATGCAATCTTGCGCATGGTTTCCCTTGATCTTCTTGCAGAGCCCACCAAGGAACTGGTGCGGGAGGACGAAGATAAGGACGTTGGCCCCCCGCGTCGCGCTCACTACGTCGGGGTCGGCTATGACGTTGGTGGGAAGCTTCACTCCAGGCATGTACTTGACGTTTTCATGTTCCTCGTTGATGATGTCCGTGAGCTTCCTCCCCTTCACCATCTCCTCGAAGACCCACATGCGGACCTCGTCCTCTAGGTGGGGGTGGTGGGTGCAGTTGTTACCCACGATCTTTGCGATCGCGCAACCCCAGTTCCCTGATCCTACGATGGCCACACGCTTCTTCATTGCTCCTCAGGACACGTTGCCTCTGGCTGAAAAACATGCGTTATTTCACAGAACTTTGAACTCTTGTCCTTGCAGCCCCTGATCTATTAAAACGTCCTGAAGGATTTGTCATGATGCCTCGGTTCTTGATGTATGGTGTATCTTTCGAACATGGTTCTCTACAGTCTATCTCAATCACTGTATACAGTCTATCTCAATCACTGTTATCCTCCCTTGTCTGTGACGAAATCTCTCATTGTGATCGATGGAACAATACAGTAACACTTGCTGATATGAATCAATCTCATCTCGATCTCACTATCGCTGACTCCATGATAAGTATCTGTGAAACCTGATCTGCTGCAGCTAATTGCAGTCATATGCTGTTTCCTCTCGTCTCTGATGCTGATCTTCTCTTCTTGCACTCCCGCATCTCGTCTCCTACATGATCCCCGGCTTGCATTAGGGGCACGAGATGCAGGCTTGCACCGGTGCTACCGATAGGGGTCATTCAGAAATTCACAATCTTCAACATAATCAGGTTTTTGGATTAAATAGACAACTAATATTTCAAATATCAAGGTAAAATGTTCAAATTTTACAATTGAATGTCACCCCACCCTGGTTTTGAAGGCACTTTCCAAGGGGTCGCTAAACTCAATCTCTCTACACCCCGTCATTTGTGGAGTGATCACGGGGTGGGGTGCAATTGATCGGGGGTTAGGGGTCACTGGGGTCATTTACACCTTGTAAGTAGGGGTACAACTGAGGAAATTTGTACCCTCTTAGCAGGGGTGGTAGGGTTACTGGTGGTACCCACCACCGTTATTGGCCCGGCGGCCGCATCGTAGAACTTTGAAACTTTGACATGCAGTTAAAACTTTTGAAAGTTTTATCACGCAAGTTGAAAACTTTTGATACATCGGACTACTCTCACAGTTGACAAGCCTCGCAGCGTGAAAATATTGACAAGACCTGAAACTGAACCTCATAAATTCAAATTTGAATGGGAGTCTCAAAGTCCCAAATTGAATGCGATGAAGCTTGACCGGTAAAGGACTGACCGGGATGGGAGAGGGAGGACCAGGAGCAGAGGGGAAGAGAAGAAAGACAAGAGAAAGAGAAGAAGCTTGTTTGAAAGATAATGATCATAATCTGAGCGGAGACATGTTACCTGAGGTACTTGAAGATCACGCTGAAACCGCAGCGGGTCATGTAAGGCAGAAACCGTTTAGGGGTATACACGGACAATCGGACCTGACTGAACTTGAGGTGCAGATAACCCTGCACCCATGAATCGTAGACCCTTGGCCTCAGACAACGCCAAGGACTTCTCTTGGGCAGGGGGAAGCTGCGTGTCTGAAAGTGCCCTGCTTCTCCCTTCGGAGGTGATAACACACGGTGATTCTTCACGTTTGATAATCATGGGCGCAACGATGAAGGTGAAGAGGAAACAAGCTATGAAAGCACATCCAGATGTCCAGAAAGTCGAAGCGGCTCAACTTCACGCCTTGCACGCGGTAGCTTCCTGCGCGAACATTCACCATGTCTGACATGACGCGGAAGGAACTGGAGGTGTACCGGTCGCAGGCTGATGTACTGCAGTATCAGCAGCGGAATGCAGAAGTTCTTGCAGGAGGTGAAGTCCCTGCTTGCATGCCTCTCCAGTGAGGTGATATGCTCGGCAGACATCTCAAAGGAGGCGAACCTTGCCCTGCAAGAGCTAGGTCGTGAGATCCTGCACTTGTCGTCGACATTGGACCAAGTTGTCGGTGAGGACCGGGGAGTATCTGAAGTAAGATGATTCAAAGTGCGCGGAAGAGAGCATGACATGTGCTGTAAGATCGGCAAAGATGAGATGCATTACCTTCGGGAGGAGATCAG
The DNA here is from genome assembly GCF_000315625.1 of Guillardia theta CCMP2712. Classification (NCBI taxonomy): domain Eukaryota; class Cryptophyceae; order Pyrenomonadales; family Geminigeraceae; genus Guillardia; species Guillardia theta. The sequence continues at coordinate 175,126 of NW_005434591.1, read as the reverse complement.
ACAACTGAAGGAACGGCGTTTGTGGGTTGCTGCAGTTGCTGGGAGTGAGAAGCTTTTGGCAGGTTGAGAATGATGACATGGCGCAAGAGATCAACAGGCTGGAAGATCTTAACTTCCTCGCCGAGACGTCTCTGCTGAAGGTGTTGGCGTGCAGGGAACCTGCGGAAGCACATTGAGACTTTGTCCAGTACACGAGTGAACTTGAGGATTCGAGGAGAATGCTGGATGAGGCGGTATCGAGGGTGGTTGAGCTCGAAGACGCCCTTAAGAAATTTGAGGTAGAGCATCATCGTTGCATTCATCGCAATCTTCCCCCCGATTTGTGGTTCCTCTGAAGAATAGGAACAGGACAGCAAAATGTACCATGAGACCAAGACGATACAAGCTCAAGAAAGTGAATGAGCCTTCACCATCTCTTTCAGTGTTTTACTGTGTTGTGATGTAACCCAGGCAATGTCGTCATGGAAGAAAACAACAAGATGTAGCTGTCTACAGGTTTTGAACCGCGCAAGCTGAGGTTTGACGCAGGGGGAACATGGATTCTCCGTCAAGGAATAGCGTTGAGGTGTGATCGGATTCATGTTTTGCATGTCTGTTGTCATGCAAAGACAATTTGCAGATGGATGGAGAAGACGACAAGAAGAAAATCATCCGCCTGGTTGCAAGTATACAAAATCTGCAGGAAGTTCAGGCGGTAAGAGTGGAGTTGGGGGGAGCAGGATGGGAAGAGTTGTGAAGTTTCATACAGAGAGTGGAGTTAGACTGTGTCGATCTTTGCGATCAAATGAATGAGATCAACGAAATCTTGAAGGTCGTTGACCTTGAAGCTCTTCCTCTACCCTTCCGACTTACCTCCATTTCTTGTTCAGATGTTCGAGACATGGAAGCTTGAGAACATGTTGATGTTTCGCTATGATCTCATATCGTCGTTCTGAGATGTTTGTACACAGGTCTGTGGGCATGTCGTGCATGCCGGATCATGATGAAAATGTTGGTTGCACATGCTCAACTGGGGTAGACGTGAACTGTCTGCTGCAGGGATGCTGCTGCAAAGAATGCAGAGACAAGTCAAGGGAGTTCCTTGGCCAAGTATGTTTTCCTCTGCCTCCCTCTTCTCCTTGCTGACATCTCATCAAGATGGAAAAGTTGCAGAAGAGCAATCTGTCATGCCAAGTGAGCAAACTCCCTTGCCCTCAGCGCTCTCCTCAGCGCAACCTGATCGCTGCCAACCTGATCGCTGCCAACGCGCAGGAGCACATCGTCTCTCTCAACAAGGAGTTGACGGAAGTGGTAAGGCCTCGAGAAACCCATAGGTTGTCGGGAGTTGTGAGGGAGAGAGCAGGAGAAGGAGCGCGATCAGCTCATATCGCAGCTTGAGCTCTGCCAGGAGGAGATAGCTGCTGAGATCGACAAACACCTGGCGGACCTGCAAGAAGCAGCGGTAGAACATTCACATCCCCATGCGGTGCTTAAGTCCCCTGACGCTGTTGCAGGAGAGGCTGGCGCAGAGCCAGAGGAGGGAGAGGTTCTTCTGCGAGCAGATCGACGGGCTGAACAGCGAGATGGGAATGATGCTCGAGGAGGTGAAGGCGATCCGAGAGGATGCCAAGGCGAACAGCATGTTGACTCAGGTGGAGGAGGAACATGGGGGAGCATGCTTCTAGTTGACCCGGCTACAGGCACCTCCGGAGGATGGGAGCAGGGAGCGTTTCCTTCAGGAGCTAGAGCAAATGACAAGCGTGTTCGAGGGAGAGCTGGAGGAGTTACATTTGAAGCTGGTGAAAAGCAAGGAAAGCTGGAGCAAGGAGCACATCGCTCAGGTGAATGCTCGAGTGGCAAGAGCTTGTTTCTTCCAATGACTGTCGGTCCTTGCTTTCTCCGCAGATCGGCAGACTGTCTTTCTTTGAAACCGTGGAATCGAAACTGTCCCTGGTGTTGAATGTGAGTGCAAAATCATCATTTTTTCCTCCTCCCCCTTCGCATCTGCTCATCGTTTCCTTATCAGAGGTTCTCAAGCAACAAGTCTCCTCTCCAATCATCATCGAAACAGCTTGTAAAACATCCGGGGTTTTGTCTTCTTCATGACATTTTTGGTCCAGATGTCGTCGGGCCAAGGTACCACAAACTTGTCGGGCCCATCATTACCATCTCATCTCCCGCAACAAGATTCGGAAGATCTGAAGATGATGATGGAGGATCTAAAAGCAGCGCTGGAGGAGATGAGGTCGCGCGACATACAGGATGTGAGAAAACGCTTGCTCCTCCTCCTGCTCCTGCTCCTCCTGCTCCTCCTCCCGCTGCTATTCCTCCTTTCCTCCTCCTCCTCCCGCTGCTATTCCTCCTCTCTAGCTCCTGCTCCTCCTCTCTCCTCCTTCTCTTTCTCCTGCTCCTGCTCCTGCTTCTGCTTCTGCTCCTGCTCCTGCTCCTGCTCCTCTTTTGTTTCTTCTCCTCGGCATCCTCGGCACCTTTATCCTCGTCCTCCTTCATGCGTTCACCTTGTTGTAGGATGACAACTCTGTCTATGTCGCCCACGTCAAGAAGATCCGCCAGCAGGCAAGAGAAACAAGAGCGAAGTTTGAACAGGGGAAGTGAAAGGATGGTGATAGATCGATGACTTGGTTGTTGCGTATGAGAGCGGAGTCTTCAACCGCAAGGTAAGCGTCATCGTATCTCCAGACTCTTGGTAATCGTCAAACTTCAGTTGAGTATCAACAACACGTCTGCTTCTGAAGGTCTTTTAAACGTGACTCGACGTTGAATGCTGATAAGATTCTGCCGCCTTACTCGGTCAGATTTTCTGTACAACGTGAGTGTGATGGAGCAACTCCTGTACTTCCTGTTGACCTGACTTGATCCGTTCAGAGCACCAGCGTCGATGGGGATGAGCTGCGTTGGCAGGAGCATGTCAACAGAGTTGCAGAGGAGGAGCTGAGAGCAGAGCTGCTGAAAGTGAGCACGACAAAAACTTCTTTCCCCTTCCTTCAACTCCTCATTGTTGTTGTAATACGATCGAGCTGCTGGCTTCATTCTTTTCAAAGGTCCTCGGGCCGTCTGAACTTGCTGATCACAGGTTGGGCTCGTTACCGCAAGGCTGAAGACTCAGCAGGCAGTGAAAGAAAACCTGCACAACTATCAGGTGACAGAGATAAAGACGTTGATGACTTTCCTTCTTGCTCGTCATGCTGATTTCAACATGTTGTTCTTCAGATGTCGGAGATGTCCAGCCAGATCTCCAAGCTGCAACAAGACAATCAGATGCTGCAAGAGACGATCCTCAACAAGGAAGACGCTCTGCGTGGAAAAGTCTGCAGCCATTGCGAGGTTTGGACATCACGACTGATTGTGAAGGTTTTCAGGACGACATCATCGAGATGCTGAAAGAGAACAAACGATCTCTTCTGCTTGACCTTCACGCTCTTGAGGTAAGCATCATCATCAGCCTCCTCCTCGTCTTCATCGTCTCGTCATGATTATCATTCTCGCTTTGCTTACACGATTTCTACTTCAGCGCTTGACGAAGCAATCGGAAGAAGAAGTCTCAATGTTGAGAAGACATGTTGCTGTTTCGATGTCAACGAGAGAAAACCAACGTGATGGTTTTCACTGTCTTTCTCGTTACCTTGACTAGCTGTTTCAGAGTCTGAAGGAAATCTTGATGAATCCAGCATTCTGTTGTCAACGAGCATGAGGGAAGGAAATGAGGAAAGAGAAAGTTCTTGTCTCCTTTTCCAACGATATTCATCCCCCCCTCTGCTCCCCTCTTACCTCTCTCCTGAATCTCTTCTCCATTATCTCTCTTCTCCCACCAATCTCCTCTTCTCTGACTCTGCTGCTCTTCCTCTCTCTCATTCTCTTCTTCCTCTTCCCCTCTCTCACTCTCCTCCTCCCCTCCTTTTCTTGTCAAACTCCTCTTGTCCTGTTTCTTCACTGTCGATCTCACATCAGCACATCAGAAGTCAGAACAACAAAAGTCTCAATCGTTTGCGTCAAAGGAGAACATGTCTTCTAACAGACACGTCGAGCCCTTTCACGGTCTTCACCTACAAGTACCCTCCTTATCTTCTTCAATCAGCAGCGCTCCCGTCGACAGACCCCCGCAAAGGTTGACCCCTCCCTCGCTACCTCCCTCCCTCCTCTC
>NW_005434591.1:168186-170888 GCF_000315625.1 Guillardia theta CCMP2712 | reverse complement strand
CTCCTCCTCCTCCTCCCCTCCTCCTTCTCCTTCTTCTCCTCCTCCTTCTCTTCTCCTCCTCTCTCTGCGCCTCCCTTCCGCACTTCTTCAGTGACTTATTCTCAGGATGTCGCATGACATATCAAGCGTTGTTCACAAGCTGAAACTTCCGGCGATCGAGACCCACGAGGTTGTCAAATGTCCATGTCAATCTGAAACGTCAGACGTTGCACGTCCATGACAAGCTGATTTTTGCGAATGTGAAAAGCTGTCAGAAACGCTGAACGTGGCAATACCAATGATATGATTGTAAAGTTGCAAATTACATGACAAGTTCGAGAAGAGTTAGTCATAACTTTCAATGTCAGAAAAGCATCTCTGTGTTTGTAAACAATCGAATGTCGTTTCATCTCTTCGTTTCTGTAAAAGAAAAAATATTTGACGACATGTCGCAGGAAATCGAGAAACGATTGATGGGGCTGATTCCAACTCCTCATAAAGCTGAAGATGTTCAGAATCACAATGCACAAGATAAGCTGAAAGGAAAAGATTCATCAAGAGGAGCAGAATTCTTTGAAACTTCTGCTGCTGATCGCCGCAACCAGGTTGTCCCCTCGTCACTCTTCCTCCTCTATCTCCTTACTCCTCACTCCTCACTCCTCCCCTCTCTCCTCTTTCTTCGAGATCTCTCCTCTCTCCTCTCTGTCTTCCCTTGGATGACTGCATCACAGACGCAAAAGACGGAGGGGGACCAAAGCATGCTCTCAAATTCCAGCGGCAGCGATAACTCCAACAAGTGAAATCTCGTTCCTCGTCCTCGTCCTCCTCATCCTCCTCATCCTTCACCTTCTCGCTCCTGCTCCTGCCCTCCTCCTCCTGCTCCTCCTCCTCCTCCTCCTCCTCCCCCTCCTTCTTTCTCATCAGTTTCCCAGCCGAGACAGGGGCAACTGCGCCCGGTGTGGGGAGCCCGTATACACGTGAGTTTGATGAGATTGATTGGGATTCGAAGAGATCGCTGTCTTACGTGTCTTGTTTCCATCATTTTCAACGTTTTTCTTGACATCTCCTTATCATTTTGCTCTCCTGCATTCTTCTTACCTTTCCCTTCTCCCTTCTCCCCTCCTCTCCTATCTTCGTCGTTCTCTCCATCTGCTCTCCTCTCCTCCCCCTCGCTCTGCTCTCCCCTCCGCTCCCCTCCTCTCCTCTCTTCTCCACCTCTCCACCTCTTCTGTCCTGTCCTGTTATCCTCTGTACTCCTTCTCTTCTTTCTTCACTCTCACCTCCTCACCTTTCCACCTCATCCCCTCCCCTCCCCCCTCTTTCTCTCTCCTGCTTCTCCCTGCTTCCAGCATTCTCTCCCCCTCCCTCCTCTCACATGCGGCAGCTGCTCGATGCTTGTCGATCGCTGCACTGAAAATCTTCGAAGTCCATCCGATCCTTGCAGGTTCGCGAAACCTCCACCAGGGACAGCAGAAGACCCTGACAGATCAAGTCGTCACATCCTCTCCCTCCCCTCCCTCCCTCCCTCCCTCCCTTCCCCCCTTTCTTCATCTCCTCTTTCCCTCCCACCCTCTCTTCCTCATCCACTATCCCCTCTCGATCTTCTCCCCTTTCCCATGCTCTACACCTCTCCCACCATCCCATTCTGCTCCTCCTCTTCCATGCTCTCAACACAAGTCTGTCTGTATTTCCATCCTCCTCCTCCTTCCTTGCCTCTCTTCTTTCCCACCTGTAGTGAAGCGAAGTAGGTTGAGACGAGACTCCTCTGACATTTCGTGGACGACATTCCAGAACCAAACTGAACATGAAAGTGATGAGGGAGGGAGGGAGGGAGGGAGGGAGGGAGAAAGGGAGGGGGGGAGGTTGGAAGAAGAACAAGCGAGGTAGGAAGGACGGACAGAGGTGAAGGTTGAGGGCGGGGAGGGGAAGGAGGGGAAGGGAGGGAGTGACGAGGAGGGAGGGAGTGACGAGGAGGGAGGGAGTAACCGATGATGGGATGGTTGGGATGATATCCGTTGGTGTAAAGTGTGTTGACCCTCCAGTCCTCCAGGTCCAGCAGTTTGCTGCCTGACAGCAAGATTTGAAGGTCGAGGGGCGAGAAGTGGACGAGAAACTGAAGGGAACAGAGATGTTAGCATATTACAGTGCAGTTCTCTGCTCCTGCTCCTGCTCCTGCTCCTGCTCCTGCTCCTGCCCCTGCTCCTGCTCCTGCTCCTGCTCCTGCTCCTGCTCCTGCTCCTGCTCCTGCTCCTGCTCCTGCTCCTGCTCCTCCTCCCGACACTGTTCTTGCTGCTCTCTCCCTCGCTCTCTCGTTACCTGTCGAGGTATGACGCTCAAGAATCCCTCGGCGATCAGCTCGACTTCAGCCGCCCACCTGCCTGCTTCCCGTCACGCGAACAAACATCAACACGTCAACTCACCTTGTTTGACCCACTGAGCCAGCGATCGTACGTACTCCAACTTGTTCTTCTCCGTGACTGCTCGCAGATAGAGGGAGAAGGAGAAGGAGAAGAAGGGGGGGGGCGGGAAGATGAGGAAAGGGTGAACGACCAGGTGAAGGAGAGGGAGAGGGAGAGGGAGAGGGAGAGGGAGAGGGAGAGGGAGAGGGAGAGGGAGAGGGAGAGGGAGAGGGAGAGGGAGAGGGAGAGGGAGAGGGAGAGGGAGAGGGAGAGGGAGAGGGAGAGGGAGAGGGAGAGGAGAGGGAGAGGGAGAGGGAGAGGAGA